>NC_069502.1:184677524-184977524 GCF_027579735.1 Bombina bombina
CCAGAAAGCTCTTAACTACTGACTTTTTTCTGCGGCTGGAGTTTTGTCGTTAGATTTCTAATGCTCACTTCAGCCATGACTCTAAATACCGGAGTTAGAAAGATCCCATTGAAAAGATAGGATATGCAATTGACGTAAGGGGATCTGCGGTATGGAAAAGTCGCGGCTGAAAAGTGAGCTTTAGACCCTTTAATGACTGACTCCAAATACCAGAGGGCGGTAAAAACCAGCATTAGGAGCCTCTAACTCTGGTTTTGACGGCTACTGCCCAACTCTAAATCTAGGCCTTTGTTTTTAGTTATCCCCTTCTGTGTCATTGTAAATTCCTAATACCAAATGTTCTCATGTTACAAAGTCTATAAACCTGTATAAAATTATTCAGGGAACTATATTTGAAAGTAAATATTGACACTTGCAATGTACATACATAGTACATACTCAGAGTTGGCTACTATGCCTTTTTCACAAGCCTCTCAAAAAAGATAGCAGGACAGCAAGCAATAATGTAGAACTAAGCGTAGTCATGTTTGTTTGCTATACCTGTTAAGAATAAACATATGTAATTTATTGCTAGCTGTGCTAGTATCTTTTTTAATATTTTTTATTGTGGTCTGGATTCAGTGACCCCTTATCTTGCACACTATTGCATAACACAGATGCTGGGTTACTCTATGGTTATTGTGTTGCGTGGCTTTGGAGGGTTAGGAATTAATAGTTTTATTAGATTTATTGCCTTGTGTGGGTTTGGCGGATTAGGGGTTAATAGTTTTATTAGATTTATTGCATTGTGGGTTAATGGCAGATTAGGGGTTAATAGTTTTATTAGGTTTATTGCGATTTCTGTTAATGGTGGATTAGTGGTTAATACATTTATCAGGTTTATTGCGATGTGGGTTAATGGCGAATAAGGGGTTAATATACTTTATTAGTTATTACGGTGGGGGATTGCCCTTGACAGGTAGACAGATATTGCGCATGCGTTAGGTGTTAGTTAATATTTTCAGGCAGTTACAGGAGTTACGGTGCTCACATTTTCAATGTAAGGCTTGCTGCGCCTGCATATTTGTGGCGAGGTGAAAATGAAGTAAAATTTCTCCATTTTCACCGCATAAGTCCTTGCGCTGAATATGTGATACCGTTTTGCAACGCGGTTCTATATTAGCGTATGGGAGTAAAAATTGCGGGCGACAGGTGAAATATACACGCCACATTTATATGCGGTGCCGTATATGTGATACCAAAACCGCATAAATACCGGCATCACCGGATTTTGTGGGCGTCACCGCATATGTAATCTTGCCCCTTAGGCAGCAGTGTTTGTACCTATTGGCTTCATGTACTAAGTAGAGTAGACAGCTCTGGAACCCTTTTTGCACATGGGAGCCTGCTTCCTCCATTGTAAGAAGCAATGATATTGTTTTACAGATATAATAATTAAACATATTTTTGTTGCCATTCTTCAGTGCCGTTTTTGTTTTCTAGCACCCGCCAACTTTAACCCATAAAAAAAAAATCTAAATTTTTTTTATTAAAAAAAAATATACTAAAATATAGTCTATTTTGGGGCCGATTTGGGGAACCTTTGGAAAATTAACCAGCGATCTGATCTGATGTAATGTAATGATGTAATGGCTAGTTGTTTGTCATTCTGCCATAAACGTGCAAATTTGCGCGTTTACAGCACACAATATATTGGCACTCCACTTGTAATCTAGCCTATGTGGGTGAATGGCGGATTAGGGGTTAATAGTTTAATTAGTCATATTGCGTTGTGGGGGGTTGTCGGTTTAGGGGATACTACATTTTTTATTAGTTGCAATGTGGGGGGATTGCGGATATAGGGGTTTTACATATCTATTTTTGGGAGTTTTAATTTTTTTTGTATTACCCTTTTAGGGGAGATTTAATTTTTTTCTTTTTTTTTTCTTAGGCGTCGGCAGTTTCTAAAGTGCCGTAAGTCAATGGCGACTCCAGAAATTTGTATTTAGGCTCATATCTGGACATCACTAGTTTATCTGACTTACGGCACTTTATGAACTGCCGGCACCGTATATGTGATACCCTGATGTGCGAGGTGAAATTACGGGCGGAGCGGGTTTCAGAAGTTACGCTGAAGGCTTGCGCCGCATATGTAATCTCACCCCATATTGTTAAACAGTAAACACTCATGCACGCTCCTAATCTACTATCAAACAAAAGTAACAATAAGGGAGAGTACTGGCAAAAAACAATATGTAGCTATATATATGTATAAAATGTATCAATATAAAACCTCAGAGGGTTGGGACCCAAATAAAGTCTTTTAGACAATAGCAGTCCTTTAATGTCTTCAAAGAAAGAAAAGAATCCCCAGGGCAGCTCTCTGAAAAATTCAAATGATGAGAGGCGCCTCATAGGGTAGTAACGTCTACCATGGGTCAGGCAAACAGGAACATATTTGATATGCGAAATATGGAATTTAACTTTCTAAAACATTTTTGACATGCCCAGATTGGATAAAAAAAGTTTTAAGATGTCTTGAGGTAATTTACTTTGTTACAAAGTCTCTAAGATGCTTAAAGGGACATGAAACCCAAATTTGTTCTTTCATGATTGAGATAGAAAATACAATTTTAAACAACTTTCCAATTTACTTCTATTATTTAATTTGCTTCTTTCTCTTGTTATCCTTTGCTAAAAGGTTTATCTAGGCAAGCTCAGGATCAGCAAAGAACCTAGGTTCTAGCTGTTGATTTGTGGCTGCATATATATATTGATTGTGAGTGGCTCACCCATGTGTTCAGTAAGAAACCATTAGTGCAATGCTGCTCCTTCAACAAATGATACCAAGAGAATAAAACAGATTAGAAGTAAATTGGAAAGTGGTTGAAACATGTATTCTCTATCTCAATCATGAAATATTTTTTTTGGGTTTCATGTCCCTTTAAGTATCACATTTCTTTTAATGGGCAAGGCTATTCCTCCTATATTATAGGAAACACACCTACTTTCATTATAAACCTTTACTATTATTGTCTAATTATAGTGTGTAAGGGGGTGAGATGGAAGGGAGAAAAAGAGAAAAAAAACAAAAAACAGTAAAATAAATTCTCAAAAATAACCTATGCGATAACTGTTTATTTCCTTAAACTGCTCTGCAAAAATCTTTCTCCTTCTTGAAGATTATTTTTACTTTAAGATTTGCTGGGTAAATTAAAGGGCCATAATACCCAAATGTTTAAACACTTGAAAGTGATGCAGCATAAATGTAAAAAGCTGACCAGAAAATCTCACTTGAACATCTCTATGTAAAAAAGAAAGATATTTTACCTCAAAAGTTCCTCAGTAGCCACATCCCATTGTAAAGGATTTCTAAGCAGCATATTAGTATGTCTGTCCTGGGACAGCTGAACGGATGAGCCTCGTGCACTCTCATGTTATTTCCCTATTCAGTGTAACAATGGCTGCATTCGGGCAGCCCTCCAAGCGAACTGGAACTCGCTTGGAGCGTTTTTCTCACACTTCCAAGTGAGATGGCTGGCGTTTTTTGAGCGCTCTGGTGACGTAAGTCCCAGCGCTTCCAGTGTGCTGGAAAAGCTGGGACTTTTCAGAGCAAGCTCAGAAGCTTGGAAACATGGCAGCCTCCACACACGTGTTGCTGTGGAGGCTGCCATGTTTTTATACATATAATATGATTTTTCGTGTGCTCTAGAGAATGTAGCCCATTTCTTTTCACTTCATACGTAGCGTATGAAGTGAAAAGAAATGGGCTACATTATCTAGAGCACACACAAAAATCATATTATATGTATATAAACACAAAGACCTGAAGTTCAAGCATTGTGTATTTCCCTCACGGGGTGGGCTGGCGATCGTTGTGTGGGCGGGTTAGAGATGTGTGGGCGGGGTTCTGGGAATTGCCGATTTTGATCCCCGGAGCCAAGAATGATTTCCCCAGTCTCTTGGCAAACATCGCAACTCTGACCCACCCCTATTAAGTGCTTAGTGCAGGATAAGCTACAGGGGCGGAGCTGAGAGCAGCTGAATGGAGGTGGGTCAGAGTTACGATGTTTGCGAAGAGACTGGGGAACTCATTCTCGGCAGGCAGCTACAATACAAGGGAGCTTAGTAAAAACGTTCGCATGCACAGTCCATTATTGTGCAGCAGATCCCTTTGCGCATGTGAACATTTTTTCGAAGCTCCCTTGCTTGTGACGTCACCTAGCGCCACGTCATTGCCACGTCATCACTGGGAGTGAAGCGCCTCCACTACCTCCTGAGCGCTGCCCGAACGCGGCCAATGAAATCTCATGAGAGTTAAGTGAAATCTCATGAGATCACAGTAAAAGAGTTCATGACCTCAGCACTGCTGATGCTAATTGGCTGCTGTTCATTTCTTCATTTTTTTTTTCTGGGAGCAGCTGAGTATAACATTTTACACAGAACTTAATCTGGTGAGCTGATTAAATTGTGAGGTAAAATATCTTCCTTTTTTACATAGAGATGCTAAGGTGATATTTTCCTGTCAGCTTTTTACAGTTATACTGCATCAGTTTCAAGTGATTTAGCATATGAGTATTATGTCCCTTTAAAGTAGCTTAATGTTTATTCCTTCCTTGATAAATTTAAAGCAGATTGGAGAAAAATCTTGAAACAAAATAATTATTTTATCTACTTGACAAAATTCCTGTTTTTTTCTAAAATAATGAAATAAAGTAATCTTGTCAGGAAAGTTTATTATTTTAGCAATAATTCGTCTAGACTTATTATCTCTTTGCATTTTATCATTCAGCTGTCCTATTCTGTGAGCTCTCTCAATTACTATTAAATAGTTAATGAGGGGAATTCAAGATTGATTTTCTAAATCTTCAAACTTCTATAGTAAAAGACTTCTCATTCGATTCTACACTTGTTCTATATTTATCATAAATTTAGCAAATTTATCTTCTGATATATTTTGTTATGCTTCAAATAGTCTAGTAGCAAACTCTCTAACCTCAATCATTAGTGTTAAAAGTTCAGTTTTAATTTATCCAAATTGTGGTATAAAAATATCTTCCATACTTACCAAAGCATTGTTGCATTCAATATTCATCTCTTCTAAGGTTTCATTACTACTATTTTTCTTTATTTGTTGGGGACATTGCTGGAGATTTATTTTTAAAATGTGGAATAAATGAATCCTTATTATACAGTGGGTATTGAAAAGAATCACCCCCTTTGAAAATAACCACATTTTGTTGCATTGCAGCTTTAAATAAAGACAGACACATTTTATTGTTTATCCAGTTGTAATTACTCAGTGCAACTTATAACATCCAAGTGAAAGATATAACATCAACATGTCAGGCAAAAATAAAGACAATTCAAAAACAGAATCACTGAGTTAGAAAAAGGATCACCCCTTGTGTCAGTATTTTGTTGAACCACCTTTTGCTTTTATTACAGCCTTTAGTCTGTTGGGATATGTCTGTAATAACTTTGCACATCTAGACTGTGCAATATTTGCCCACTCTTCTTTGCAGAACTGCTCCAGTTCCGTTACATTTGATGGTGACCATTTGTGGACTGTAGTCTTCAAGTCATGCCACAGATATTCAATGGAGTTTAAGTTTGGGCTCTGACTAGGCCATGCAAGGACATTCACCTTTTTCTCCTTCAACCACTGTGTGGTCATTTTTGCTGTGTGCTTTGGGTCATTGTAATGTTAGAAGGTAAAACTTCTTCCCATTGACAACTTCCTGGCAGAGGGCAGCAGATTTTCACCAAGAATCTGACGGTATTTTACCCCATCTATTATTTCTTCTATCCTGACAAGTGCTCCAATAACAGGATATTACCACCAAAATGCTTTACTGCAGGTATGGTGTTATTTTGATGGTGAGCTGTATTGGATTTCCTCCAGACATATTGTTTGGTGTTGAGGCCAAATAATTACATTTTAGTCTCATCTGACCATACCACATTTTTCCATGTGGCATCAGAATCTCCCAGGTGTGTTATGGCAAAGCTCAGTCTTGACTGCATTTGACCTTTCTTGAGAAGTGGCTTTTTTCTTGCAACCCTCCCATACAAGCCACATTGATGGAGAATTTGTGATATTGTTGTCACATGCACACAATGACCACTCTTTGTCATAAATTCCTGCAACTGCTTCAGAGTTGCCTGTGCGCCTCTTGGTAGCCTCTCCGACCAGTTTCCTCCTGGTTCTTTCATCCAATTTGGAGTGACATCCTAATCCAGAGAGGGTCTGTGTTGTTCCAAATATTTCCCACCTCTTAATAAAAGACTGCTTCTAGGCATTAATAAAGCCTTTGCTATTTACTTGTATCCATCTCCTGATTTGTGCCTGTCCACAACATTATCCCAGAGATGTTTTGACAATGCCTTGCCTCCCATAGTTGATTGTTTGCTTCAGTTGCACTTCCAGGGACTGAAAAGCTCGATGAAAGCTCTTTTCATGCTGAGCTAATCAATATGCCCACAGCTAATCACAGTTGAAGGTCAAATGGCTTTGTGTGTGCTCTTGAGAAGGGGATTAGCTACACCTGAGTTTACAAGTAATAGGGAGGGGGTGATCCTTTTTCTAAATCAGTGATTCTGTTTTTGAATTGTCTTTATTTTTGCCTGACATGTTGGTGTTATATCTTTCACTTTGATGTTATAAGTTGCACTGAGTAATTACAACTGGATAAACAAAAACTGTGTCTGTCTTTATGTCAGATTGCAAAGCAACAAAATTTGATTATTTTCAAGGGGGTGATTCTTTTCAATACCCACTGTACACACAGGCCTAGATTACGAGTGAAGTGATACCTTAATGTGCACCCGTAAAGGGGCAAATGTTCCCATTTACGGGTGCTCATAAATGACCAGCCATTACAAGTGGTTTCACTTTGTGCTTAGTGCTGGTTTAAGAGAAAACAATGTCCCAATTGCCCCCAAAATAAAGATTACATTACATTATCATTTAATATAAATAAGAGAATTTTTATTTTTGTAAAAACAAAACTGCACAAAGCAGTTATAAGGGGTTAAAGTGAGGGGATGTGGGGTGTTTGAAGAAAAAAACAGCACCTAAAGTGCCTTTACATGGAGGTCAGTGGGGGACTGTGTTTTCACAATAAAAACATATGTATTTATTATATACATATATATTTATGTATTTACACATATAAACAAATACATATAAATGTATAGAATTAAGCAAGAGATGTTACCAGCGCTAAATTATACCTAATGTACTAAATGGACAGAGAGTAGTATGATATAGCTACCTGTTCGTTCAAATGGTAGTGCAGCTTGAAATGATCAAAGTGTACCCTTGTCACTTATAGAAATGTTAGCACAAAAGAGAGTGAATCATATAAATAGTTCAGCGCAACAAATACCATATGTAAATTATGATTCTATTATGAGGTGTACCAATAGTGATAAAGTCTTAGTATAAATGTACTGTTCGTTGGTAAAGATGTATACAAAGTCTTTTCTATCTCCAATGTTAATGTGGAATAGAATCTACAGCATTCACTATAATAGGTGTCTTCTTACCGGATTAACCCTCAATCATAGGAGGTAATGAATGGTCACAAAAGGTAAACTCAGGTAATTCTGGAACGGTGGTGATGTGTTGTCTGTGACAGTTTTCAACAGGAAAGTATGGATACTCTGTTCTTGTGCGTGCCGCTTGCTGAATGGAAACTTCCAATGGATATTTTCCTTATGTTGAGGAACTTGCTTGTGATCTCTCGGGAGTATGGTATTCCTCCGGTTCAACGGTTTATAGAGGAAAAAAGAACAGACAAGACATAGCGTAATACTGTATAAAAAGTGTTAGTTTATTACAGTGAATCAAACGCTACACACTTACAATAAAAAACCTCAATCCGTGATGAGGTAAGCATTCACATATATAAAATAGTATGAGATGTAGATTGAACCAGGTCAATCTAAGGGTGCAGAGCTGGATACTGGATGACTTTATTGCCGGTGGATTGTATCCGTTAAAATACACACAGTCACTTATATTTGGTGATGGGGAATTGCAGTGCACTTGCAATAACCAAATATTACAACTGAAAAAATGGACCAGTATTGTAGAATCAAAGAGTCACTATTTTCCCTGCTGCACACTGTCAGGCTTTGTATTATCTTTAGCTGATATGTTGCCTGTTGGAGTGCGGGAGGCTTGCAGTGTGGCAAGCTAAAAATGAGCCGGACCGCTAAATATAATAAAACTGCACTGCCGCTATTTAAAAGACCTTACGCGTTTCGAAGTGTGTCCATATGGTACTTCTTCGTCAGAGGTAATGTGGTTGTGCAGAGGGTCCGGTGTCTTATTTATACCCAATAAGGGGGAGTGATTTCGCTACGTCATGCGTGTACGTCAGTGCGTAGCGGTCCGCTAGTGCCAATCCTAAGCCTTGTTATGAATGTAACCATGGTAACGGCAAACGCTGAACATTGGATTGATCGAGACTTTAGGTAATGACTTAAAGTGACTTCGATTTAGGTTACAACTTTGTTATTTAATAAAATTTAGGTATACTTTGATAGTTTCACTCATGATTCTTATAAATGTTTGAGGATCACGGTGAATTAGTGACTATATTATGTTCTCGGCGTCTGCGGTAACCATGGTAACCTCTTTGTTGATTTTTAGAGGGATATTTGCTCTTTTAATATTGAGAGCTCGTAACTATATGTAAGATAGTGTACTCTTAGACGTTTTTTTCTTCATATACAATAAAATAAGATAAAAAATAAATTAAATTATTTTCTTTTCCTTTGTTTCCTAAAAACGATCAAACTTTATGATAGTGTTAGTCCTCAGGGTCTATTCCAAAAGTATTCTAAGTGGATAGTATGTGCTCTAATGAGCAATCTTATTGTGCTTCTGATACACAAGTGAAGTCATTTCTATGGTTAATGAATAAGTGAATAGAGGAGGATTGTTCCGTGACTAATGGTGTCCCAGTCGTAGGTACCAATAGTGAAATTATTGATATTATCAACAGACTATTCCCCAATTGGTAAAGATGTTATGACCTGACTGTTTCTAGCTTGACTTAGGGCTAGACTTTTGTATCTCCCTTTACTTGGAGTTTAAAATTTTTTTGATGTGTAGATTTCACCAGAAAATAATAATAAATAATTAATTAATTGATGAAGGGGTATTGAAGGGGACTGTAGTCCCTACTCTTATGTATATATATATTTTATGGAAATTATAATGTTATAACATGTGGCCATGAAAAAAACAACAATAATGATGCATTTCCCTACTAGTTTATCCTATGCAGTAAAAAAAAAATTTAAAATGATTTTTGATTAGTAGATATTACTTTTTTGTGTCAGTAAATTATGGATAGACATTTGTTTGAAAACTATTTGCCTATCTAAAAAGACACATGTCTTATATTTTTGTGTGCTCCTATGTACAATTTAGTTTTTTTACTTTTATATATATAAATGTATATAAGCATTACATATATATTAAGTTATTGCTGCCCAACACTGCACGATTTGCCCCTGTGCTGTGCTATGTAGTTTGCTGTGTCTATCTGCTTTAAAACAAGACTCCAATTGACTCCAATTGAAGCCTATGAGGCATAGTGTTTCTGGTGAAGCAGTTATGAAGCAACGGTCACAAAGACCGCTGCTCCATAACCTGTCCGCCTGCTCTGAGCAGGCGGACAGACATTGCCGGAAATCAACCCGATCGAGTACGATTGGGTTGATTGACACCCCCTGCTGGTGGCCTATTGGCCGCGAGTCTGCAGGGGGCGGCGTTGCACCAGCAGCTCTTGTGACCTGCTGGTGCAATGCTGAATACGGCGAGCGTATTGCTCGCCGTATTCAGCGAGGTCTGTCGGACCTGATCCGCACTGTCGGATCAGGTCAGACAGACCTTGATAACTTGGGGCCTATAAAAGCACACTCTCCTTAGTGCAAGGCTTCCAGGAAATGTAAACGTGAGACCGTGTTCGCATTGCACTGCACTTGTATTACAAAATAACATTTACGTGAGCTGGTATTTCTGAGTGGAGAACAAATATCACGCTTGCAATATTGCACTCCACTTGAATTCTAGCACACAATCAGCGATGAACCTTTACAAAAGCTTGTGAAGAAAAATGTTTTTTCATATTATTTTGTATATATCCTATTATCCCTTTTATAGTAATAGATATGTATATTTAAAAATAATATATACTGTGTACTGTGTATGTATATATATATATATATATATATATATATAAAACAAAGGAGAGCACTCTCACTTAGTATAGCAGCTGCCAGGGTGCCAGTATAAAATAAGTATAGCAGAGCAAAAACTTGCACTCTCTGGTCTTTTTCAAATTCAGTCTTTTACTGTGAAAAGCAGTGACATTTCGGGGACAAAGAATCCCCTTCCTCAGACACCTGTCTGAGGAAGGGGATACTTTGTCCCCCGAAACGTCACTGCTTTTCACAGCAAAAGATTGAATTTAAAAAAACCAGAGTGCAAGTTTTGTTCTGATATATATATATATATATATATATATATATATATATATATATTTAAAATAAATAGAGTATTTTCTGCTTTGTAAAGAACATTGGAATATTACTTTGGTTTAGCGCTGCAGGTCTAACTTGGTGTCGGGTTAGTGCACAAGTGATAAGTTTTGGTTATATAATTAGCACATAACAAGTCATATTTCTAACATTAACCTCCTACATCAGAATATTTTTGTGACTGATAAATAAGAACAAGAAGGCATTAAATGGAAATAAAATATTATGTATACACCAATTCACTAATTATATTCTAGGTCCCTTAAATTGATTATCCTAGTCATCTATTTATCAGATAAAATGTATTTGGACTTTATAATCTTCAGATTATCTCAACGTACTTTGTTTTAGCCCCAAAGTCTAGGATAGAGATGAATCAATTTGTATTTAACATTATACACTATGTACCAGATTACAAGTGGCGCAATATAAATAACGCTTTCAGTCGAGCATAAACTTCCTTAGAATTAAGCTTTTTTGCATGCATCAGGTTGTGCGCGTCTTACATGTTAAAAGTAAAAAGTTTTTGTGTGAGCAAAACTCGCTAACCAAATTCTGCATTACCGTATTTTCTTCATAGAATCAATGAAGAGTACAGAAAAAAAACACCTAGGGCTCCATGTACTAAGCCGTCAATTCATCCGTCATTTTAGTCGCGGCTAAACTCGCCGTTACTCGCCGCGGGCGAAATGGTGTCCGCTGTAGCTATGTACTAATAATCCCACAACAAATAGACACCTCTAGCCCGCCGCGAGCAGTGGCGGAATATTGATAAATTTGACGCCTCGCTCGCCGCGAATAAGCTGATGTACTTAACTTTCAGTTCAATTGTCTGGCCAATTGTTAACACGTGACATGTAAGGTGTCATGAACGTCATAGTAGAAGCGGGAATAGAATTTTGCTCCTATAAATGGACAAGTTTTCTAAACAACTTTATTATTGTTCCAAAATTTTTGGAGAGTAATTACAGAGCGCTCGTTTTTGAGATCTTTATTTACTATTTCGATATGGCTTCATCTGGATCTGAAACCGCTTCAAAATCCAAGAATCCTCACTTTTCTCATCAGCAAAACGTCGTTTTGATTGATATGATTATTGACTCTTATGATTATTTGTTTGGATGTCGTGTCAAACAGACAAATTTTTCTAGAAGGAAGCAGATCTGGCAAAGGATCAGCGACGCTGTTAGTGCCCAGGGTCCAGGAAAAAAGGATGTCGATCAGCTGAAGAAGCGTTACAACGACATTAAACGCTTCGCCAAAGCTAAATTGGCCAGAGAGAAAAATTCGGCACGTGCTACCGGAGGTGGACCAGCATATGTGGCAGACCTCAATGACTATGAGCAGAAGCTTGTTCAGCGTCTGGGACCGGAGATCATCACTGGCATAACGGATGATTGTGACAGTGATTTAAGAGGTAAATGTACAACATAGTTGACGTAAATGTTCTTTTTAAAGTTATGATAGGTTATTGTCTCCAATATATATTTCTTTAAAATAACATTATCTGACTTCTTACGCTTCAGTATCCTATATGCCATCTAGGCCCCAAATACTGTAATCATTTATGTCGCATATATGTATAAGGGATTGTACAAGCCATTTAGGCCCCAAATACTGTAATAATTTATCTCGCATATATGTATAAGGGATTGTACAAGCCATTTAGGCCCGAAATACTGTAATAATTTATCTCGCATATATGTATAAGGGATTGTACAAGCCATTTAGGCCCCAAATACTGTAATCATTTATGTCTCATATATGTATAAGGGATTGTACAATAATAGTATTGTTATACTGCCTTTTTTTTAATGGTCTAACGGAACTAAAGATTTGTTGATTATTACTATAGTGATCCCTAAAGATAACACCCATGTGTTTATTTTCAAACCAGTATTGCATAGAAACCTTAAAGAGATAATGACAATAGAAATAATGTAATTTGAAACTATTAAAATAATATTGTATGTCCGACATTAATCATGAGACTAACCCCAGATCACATGCCTTCTTAAATTTCTGATCTATTGACTTCCATGTTGCGTTATTTCACTATAGAATATTATTGTTAGCATCTTTCAAAATTGTTCTCCGCTTTATAAACATACATTTTTCAGATATAGCTATGCACATAGTTGACGCAGTCACATGAACCATCTATGTGCATCAACCAATGATCATTTACTGTGCCTGTATAGATTTGCTTTTCCTCAAAGTATAAAAATCCAATGAATGCAAAAACATAATACATTTAAATATTTTTAAAAATGCATTTTCTTATGCAATTTGTAAAGGTAATTATTTTTTTTCATGTCCCTTTAAAGGGCCACTAAACCCAAAATCTTTTATTAATGATTCGGATAGAGAATTGAAATTTAAACAACATATTACTTCAATTTTCTAGATATTCTTAGTTGAAGAAAAATAAATACACATGTTGAGCCAATCACACGAGGCTTCTTTGTGCATCAATCAAATGCTTTTCAACAAAGAATATCTATAGAATAAAACAAATTAGATAATATAAGTAAATTATAAAGATGTTTATAACTGCATTATCTTTCCAAATCATAAAAAAAGGTGGTTGGCATGTCCCTTTAATGATTGAGCCTGCATTCACTGCTGTAATTATTATTATTAACAGTTTTAACTTTCAGTTTCAAATATAAATAAAAATAAACCTAATTTTTTTTTTAATTTTTTTTTTTTTAAGCAATGCCAACAACAGCAGAGCCTGTGAGGAGTAACGAGGTGCCCACTTGTTCTACTTCTTCTTCTGCGGTTTCGAGACCACCCGGTGCAGCTGTTTCAAGACCTTCGGACAGTTTTACACATGGACAATTTATACGCTCATCATCTAATGTTACACACACAACTTCCTCGGCGGACACACTTCCGGATCTAAGGACCAGCACTCCACAAACTGGTGTTGGTAGAGCAACTGGTAAGTACTTTACAAATGAATAATTTCAATGTTGTGTGTTTTATCTCTTTTATCTCTCAATTTTTTTTTTGTAATTTTTTTTTTAAATGTCAAATGTCATTATTGACATATTCTATTTCGAGATCTTGTACATATTTTTTTAAATGAGGATTCTTGTAGAGCATGCATGCTATTTTAATCAACTTTCAAATTTTTTTAAAATTTATCATTATTTTCTTTTTGAGAATTGATCATAGTATT
Organism: Bombina bombina; assembly: GCF_027579735.1. Lineage (NCBI taxonomy): Eukaryota > Metazoa > Chordata > Amphibia > Anura > Bombinatoridae > Bombina > Bombina bombina. The sequence goes on from NC_069502.1 coordinate 184,691,251, forward strand.
ACATAAGAAAGCTGATAGAAATTCCATGCAATATATCTTATTCTCAAAAAGATTATTTTTGCTTCAGTGTCCAGTTAATTGCAAAATACATTTCCATTAATAATTTCGAATATATCGTTACATTGACAAAAAAGCATTTTATTTATTTATTTTTATGTTATTTATTTTTTTATAGGTGATTTGGGACGTCTTTTCCAGAGATTGACTGGACATTCATCTCCATTATTTGATGGTATGTATCACATATGTATATATATATATAATATAACTTAAATTGGTGTATGACGGTTGTATCTGCTCTCTCCTTCTATTCTATTTCTGCAAGTGTTTTTATAACATTTTATTTTTATTTACTAACAATTTGTTATGTCTTGATCTAGAAGAAGAAAACTCATCAAGGGAGATCACTATCAATCTCATGCCGATAGTGGAAAATCCCATTCAAGATGAACCACCAGGAGGGCATGATGGAAGTGAGACTCCGGATATTCTTGAAGATTTGGGAGATGCGCAACCGGATGAAATTCACACACCAGAAAACATTGAGGAACCTGTTGAAACACAGGCACCACCAATTGAACTGCAAACAGGTGGTGTAAATATTGACAATACACCGGCAGAAGGACAATTTGGCGATGTTGCATTGAGGGAAATGTTGACACTGGCAAGGCAATACAGAGAGGACCACAGAGAAATGCTGAATATTATTAACACTAATATTGAACGCTGGGCTGCTCTGTCAGAAAAAAATGTGGAAATCGAAAGGCAAAGGAATGAGATAGAGATGCAGAAATTACAGCTGCAAAGAGAGATGTTCCAGTGGCAGAGGCAGATGGATGAAGAGAAAAACCATCAAATTAACAGAGCTTTGAGCATCAGCGAAAGGACATTACAATCTCTGTTGGCTATTGTCAGTGAAAGGGAGGCGACAACAGACCCAAAGAGGCAACGTCTGGAGTGAACATTTTTTATTATCTAGTCACTGTTAATTTTTTTACTCTGTATATTGTGTACAAAGTTATTGTTTGTGTATTTTTAAGGGACACTGTACTCAAATTTTTTCTTTTGTGATTCAGATAGAGCATGCAAATTTGATCATAGGAGTACATTTGAAAGTTGCTTAAAATTGCATGCTCGATCTGAATCACAAAAGATAAAATTTGGATACAGTGTCCCTTTAAGTTTAAAATGTTAGTCACTGTTAATTTTTTTACTCTGTATATTGTGTACAAAGTTATTGTTTGTGTATTTTTAAGGGACACTGTACTCAAATTTTTTCTTTTGTGATTCAGATAGAGCATGCAAATTTGATCATAGGAGTACATTTGAAAGTTGCTTAAAATTGCATGCTCGATCTGAATCGCAAAAGATAAAATTTTGATACAGTGTCCCTTTAAGTTTAAAATGTTAGTCACTGTTAATTTTTTTACTCTGTATATTGTGTACAAAGTTATTGTTTGTGTATTTTTAAGGGACACTGTACTCAAATTTTTTCTTTTGTGATTCAGATAGAGCATGCAAATTTGATCATAGGAGTACATTTGAAAGTTGCTTAAAATTGCATGCTCTATCTGAATCACAAAAGATAAAATTTGGATACAGTGTCCCTTTAAGTTTAAAATGTTATTATTTAATAAAGACAAATTTTTTTATGGCCAAAAAAAAAGTTTATTTACATAAATTCAAACTCACTTTTGATTCTTCAACACAAAACTTTTTCTCAGTTATTAATCATGACAAAACAAAAAATGAAATCAAATTACATATTTACGGTATAAAAAATCTACTTGCTCCATTAACATTGCCAAAGTTGCCCTAATTTTAGAAATTTTTTGTCTGACATGATCTTCTAGACAACTCTGAGTACTTTTGTCTGCAGTCTCAATAGTTGATGTTGAAGATAAATCTGTAGAAAAATAAATGAAAAGCAAAATTTAATTCAATTGTCATATACATATTCAATGTATGATAGGGTTTTTCATCACAAATATTACCTCCTGATGTGCTGTTATCTACGTTATCTACTATATTAGCTTCTACACTTATGTCCACTCCTTTAAAGCTTTCATCTGAGCCAACTCCTATTTGAAATATACAATATATGTATTAGTTAAAACTTGTATTTTCTTAGATTTAAGATTACTGAGTATGAAACATACCTTTATCTACCATCATTGTTGGTAAAACTTCTATCCTTGGTTGAGTATCATCTGAAGTTAATGCTTCAAATATTGTCACACTATCTGGATTTTGAAATTCTTCCATTTCCATACTAGTTTCCATTTCTTCCATGGTAATATCTATGAACGAAATTACAAAGATAGAAAACTATTAAATCAAAAACCTTGTATATATTATTTAAAACAATAATAATAATAATCATTACAAGTGACATAGAAACCAATTTCTAAGTTTCATGATTCAGATAGTGCATGCAATTTAAATAAACTTTATATTTTACTTCATTCTTTTTGTATCTTTATTTGAAAAGCAAGAATCTAAGTTTAGATGCCAGCCCATTTTTGGTGAACCAACTGTGTTGTACTTGATAATTGGACAGAACCAATCAAAGAGTGCTGTCCATGGTGCTCAACCAAAAATTGGCTGGCTCCTTAGCTTAGATGCCCTCTTTTTCAAGTAAAAATAGAAAGTAAATGAGGAAAAAAATGATAATAGAAGTAAATTAGCAACTTGATTAATATTGCATGCTAAAACTTTTTAAGCCAAAACCTAAAATATATGATTTAAAATTTAAATAATAAGTCATTACCTGTCTGTGTCTCTTTATGACAAATTGCATATGGATTTGGAGATAATTCAATATCCAATAGTGTTATTGGCAAAGGTGGAGAAAGAGCTTCACTTCTGGGTGTTTGCACCAACATTGACCTTAAGTAGCGTGGTGGGTGTGCACACTTCATTCTCCTACTTCTCATATCTATAAACATATATATAAGAAAAAAATTTAATAAAAAAAATTGAAATAATTATGCTGCATGCTTACTTTTCTAACATGTTTCAATGTTATATAGTAATATATTTATATTTTATTCTACTAACTCAGTTCTGCATGTTTCAATGTTATATACTAATATAGTTATATTTTACTCTACTAACTCATTTTTGTATGCTAAGTTTTCTAACCTTTTAAGTGTATATAGTTATATAGTTAAATTTTAATCTACTAACTCAGTTCTGCATGCTAACTTTTGTAACTTTTTGCAATTGTATATACTAATATAGTCAAAGTAACAGTCAGGAAATATTATTTTCCTGGATTCGTCAATGATGACGCAGTTCAAAAATAAACCCTTTTTTTATATTATTAAAAATTATTTCATATATAATTTTGAAACTTACATGTCCTTATCAATCTTCGAATCGATTTATAGTACTTCGGTTCTCTTCTCTTCAAATCACTATATTTTCTAAGACACTGTCGTCTTGTTCTTTTAATTTTTGAAATACGATGCATTCTTCTCAGCATCTCGTATATAATTTTGTCTCGGCATTCCTGTCTCACTCCCCTCACACCACCAATCCGTTTAGGGAAATATTTATCCATGGCATAAACTAATATCACCAATTCTCCAGCACCAAAAGGTTCAGGACGCGACATGTTTGACGATGACGTGATTAATCGTTATGTCAATCATTAGCGCATTGATCCAGATATGTATCCCCGAAAAAGAGAGAAAAATATAATGTATATGTAGATTAATGTATTTTATGAAGGTTTGTAAATATCGATGTTTATAGTTATTACAAATGATATTTGTTTCATATACATTTTCTTTGTTTCAGATGTGTTGATATGTATTAAAATTTACTTTGTTTTACAATTGTTATTTTGTTTCTAAACATTTTCTTTGTTTCAGATGTGTATGTATTAACATTTATACTTTGGTTTACAATAGTTATTGTTTCTAAACATTTTTTTATTTGTTTCAGATGTGTTTTTATGTATTAAAATTTAATTTGGTTTACAATTTTTATTTTGTTTCTAAACATTTAATTTTTTTAAGATGTGTTTATATGTATTAAAATGTTGTTTGGTTTACAATTGTTATTTTGTTTCTAAACATTTTCTTTGTTTCATATGTGTTTATATGTATTAGAATTTATTTTGGTTTACAATTGTTATTTGGTTTCTAAACATTTCCTTTTTTTTCAGATGTGTTTATATGTATAACAAGTTACTTTGGTTTACAATTGTTAATATATAATGTTTAAAGATTATAATTTTGTAATAAAATAATTTATTTTGCCATTATTTTCTATATGCCACTATTCTTTTAACAAATCTTGAATGCAAAAATATATTATAAAGGTTAAGAAAATAAGTGCTAAGAGTAAGCCCTTAAGGTATTTATTTGAATATGGGAAAACCTAGTAGCTGTTAAAAATAGAGGTTAGAATAAAACAAATAAAATTAGCAAGTCTTTTTTAACTCAAAAATCCAATCTGATAACATAAAGCACTGTTGAATATACTGTCGCTTGTTACAGCTACAATTCAATGACACAATAATGAATTAGCATCAGCTATGGAGGGATTACATTACAATAATCACATATGTAAAAGAGTGAGAGCAGCTGTAGACACTAGTGTGATGTCACAAAGACAATGTATTACCTATAATATATTGTCTGTAATAACTTTGATCATAAACTTTATTTATTTGAAACCTTTGATAATTGAAGATCAACAACTGTTATGTATTTAACTGTTTATCATGAGTGTTTTCTAATAACCTTAACTCTTAAAAAAAAATGGAGACAAGTTAATAAAGAAAGTTTTTTATTGATCAACTGAAACTTTAATCCTCAAACACAAAATATTGTTCTGAAACCATGTCCCTTGTTGCATTTCCACGCCTATTAGCTTGTTCGACACATATTTCTTCTGGTAAATCATCAGTATCTATTGGATCTTCATCTTCTAATGGACAGCCTCTTTTAATTGCAATATTGTGCAGTATGCAGCAAACCAATATAATTTTGGCAACTTTCTCTGGTGCATACTGCATAGCACCACCAGAACGATCAAGACATCGAAACCGCATTTTCAAAAGACCGAAAGTCCTCTCAATAATCCCCCTGGTAGATCGGTGAGCTTCATTGAAACGTACTTGACTTCTGGTCTGTGGGTTGTTATAGGGAGTCAACAGCCATTCTGTACATGAGTACCCTCCATCTCCTAATAGAAGATATAATAAATATAAATATTAATATAAGAATAATTATAAAGATTCAGAACTATACAATACAATTAAACTATACAGATTACAGTCGACAAATTGGGCGCAATTTTGGTACATTGAAATGAGAGACATATTAGACGCCAGTTATGCTTACCTAGAAGCCATCCGTCAGGCATATTTCCCTCCTCGAACTTCCGGTATAACCCAGTCTGCCTTAAAATGTAAGAATCATGACAGGATCCAGGAAAGTTAGAACGGACACTGATAATCCTCATGTGGGGGTCACAGACCATCTGGACATTCAAGGAATGGAAATGCTTTCGATTCCTATAGATCTCCTCACGAGCTTGAAGTGGTCTTACAGCAACATGGGTACAGTCTATGGCACCTAGGACATTGGGCATCCCAGCCATCCTATAGAAATTTGACTTGATAGATTGCCATTCTTCAGGGGTAGATGGCAAACAAACATATCGATGAAAAATAACCATCATAGCCCCTATTACTTTGGATAAGTGGCGTGAAAAAGCAGATTGACTCATTCCAATAATGACGCTAGAAACTGCCTGAAAGGAGCCTGTTGCAAAAAAATGCAATGCCGCTAATAGTTTGAGAAGTCCCGGAATAGCTTGTGAACGAGCAGTCATCGGCTCCAAATGATCTTCAATCTCTCGATACAGGTGTAATATCGATTCACGATCAAGCCGGAATCTTTGTATGATCTCTCGGTCAGAAAGGCCGTGCAAACCAACCCGTGGAAGGAATACACGGGGGACTCGAACTCTCCTTCTTCTAACCAATCGATTAGCTACATTTCCAGTATTCTGTCTTCTAGCCCGGATTCGCATCAAACGGAGAATAAACAAAAACAGAATTCTCTCCATAGCTGCTGAAATGAACAATGTAAGTACAATGCTGATATTACTGCCTTTTATATATGTCTAGACTGGCGTCTAGAGTGACTTTCCTATTGTTTTGTACCTTGCCCGCCACCTAAAAGGTGGCGAGGCAAAAATAACGAGGTGGGAGCGGAAATTGACGCGAGCGGACAAATAGATTTTTTAGTACATTCGTTTTTGGCGAGTTGGTGGTCAAATGTGTCTAATTACAGTAAAAAATGGAGAGGTAGCGAGGTATGGCGGATAAGTACGCTCGCAATTTTAAAGATGCGAGTTTTTACATAATTGACGGCTTTGTACATATCAGTTTGCGAGTTTGGGCGCGAGATTTGTTGCGGGTAGCTCGCTGACTGCTTAGTACATGGAGCCCTTATTGTTCACACGCTAAGCCAACAGGAGTTATTCATATTTCACATTGCAATGTATATATGTATATAACTATACCTGTATTCATATTGATAAGTAGGTATCAGTATCTATTTTAAATTAACATTATCATATATATATATATATATATACATATTTAATAATAAAAACTGAAACAAAATTCTATGTGAAGGATAAAATATAAAATATGAGTAATGTACATCAGAGTTCACAATTTAGGTCTAACGCGGTGTTGGGCTAGTGTAGATGAAGAATTGCTAACTTCAGTGAGTGTTATTGAAATATTACATGTAAAATATTAATAATAATTACAAATTATTATACATGCTGTATTATATATAAGTGCAGTGTAAGGTTAGGAGCATACAGTATAATGAATATTGGTATACACAAATGATAAATTAAAATGAGCAGATTTACAATTTAGGGCCAGATAAAAAATGGCAAGCTAGTTTTTATCACTCTTGAGCGCTGAGTTCACGTAAAAAAAATAGCGTGGTCAGATTTGCAGCGGTAATACAAGTTGAAAGTAAAAAGTTAGTGTCCAAGTGAAAGACTCAGGAGCACTAACTTCTAGACTTTTGATATCGCGACCACATTAACTCCCTCTCCCCATGTATTTGTATACCTATATAACTATATGAAAATATACAGATATATATATATATATATATATATATATATATATATATATATATATATATATATATATATATATAAAAGAACATTATTTTCTAAGTAAAGAACAAAGGAATTTCAAGTATTTCTATAAATAAAACATTAAAACATATTAAAATTGATTAAAATGATATTGCATATTTCTAGGTATTTGACTGTGCAGCGGCAAACATTTGGTTTGTTTGAATCTTTTAGAATGAATATTCGGGGAAATAAACAAAATCAATACTTAATATTTGTAAAACATTTACATTCATTTTAGTTAAACAAATGTAAAAGTTGCAAATCTACAGGTGAGATTCTAGAAAACAGTAACTTAAATATACCAACAGAATGTCTCTGCTTAATTTCACCTTACCTACTTTCTAAAACTACCCTTTCCACCCCATACAACATACATCTTTAGGTCCTTCCCTCCTTGAGTTTTAAGATTGGATATCAGAGCGCCAAACAACGTAGGCAGGGTCTATGGGCAGATAGTCAAATACCAAAGGTAACAGTAGGTTGAAATAATATGATTTAATACATAAGATAAAAACGTTGGTACATTTAAAATTATACAACAATTAGTCATGGATCCATGTTACACTTTAAAATATATATTGAAACAATAGGAACAATTTAAAAATGCTTGTAGAACAATAAATAACAAAAAAAACAAAAAAAAAAAAATCTAACAAATAATGTCTATCGCTTAAAACTTAAATTCTAATATGTGAATGCTAGGAGCGCTTATGCACACTATATTTATAAAAACAGTGGGTTACAATGCACAGGTGGATAGATTCCAGGTTGCTTGAAACCGGTGGATGTGAAATGTAAGTGGCTCCAAATTGGGGTTTTGCCTATGTGTTTATCCAAAATTTTGTAACTCCTAACAGGTGGACAAAATTTTTTACAGGAATGTCTAGAACCTGAATTCAAAATATAAGACCTGAGGTTGTGCCTATGTGTTTATCCAAAAAGGGTGTAAATCCTAACAAGTGAAAAAATGTGAGAAAAATATTGCAGGGGTGTCTGAACCTTATTTTCAAAATAAACAATGAATTCAAAATAAAACGATATACAAGTGAATTTTTGACAAATCAACTAATGCAAACATAAAGCATAAATAGAACCAAAAAAAACAACAGCACAACTTTAACGTGTGTTCAAATGTGTTTCTGCTTGCAAACTGTGATGTGAACAAATATCTGTTATAAACACTGATTAGTGGCAAAACTTTGTGATTGGATTAAAATTGAACACAGGCTCTAAATTGATACCCTAAAATACAAATCTAAAGGGCTCAGAGTTGCTGAGCTAGATATAAGGGACTTGATCAAAGAGCCTCGAGAGGTTAATTAAAAGAGACCATATAACAACAGTGGTTTAAAAAACGGATGATATAACATAAAATGCTTAAAAGTCCAAATAAATATTCAAATTGGATAATAAGAATCTTGCTATAGTCTGTCTCAATATGGATCCCAACTGCTGATTATGTAGAAATCTTCTTGGGCAGTAGTTAACAAATAATTCCAACTTGCAATGTTGTCCCTTTCCTTTTTTGGCAGGTAAGGGACAACATTGCAAGTTGGAATTATTTGTTAACTACTGCCCAAGAAGATTTCTACATAATATAGCAAGATTTCAACCTATTGTTACCTTTGGTATTTGACTATCTGCCCATAGACCCTGCCTACGTTGTTTGGCGCTCTGATATCCAATCTTAAAATTGAATCCACCCTTGGCAACTAGGTGCCAATTTATTAGAGCTGGAGGTCTGTTGCGTTATAGTTGGCGCTTAGTTATCACCTTTCCACACATTCTTCCCTCCTTGAGTACCTTCCCCAACCTCTTTGACCAATCATCTTTCACTTATCTTTACCTCTAAAGGATCATGCAAATATTTTGACATATTCTTCTATTGATTAGTTAAGGTTTATAGCTAATTTAATTTAAGAAGCAATCTTCTCTCTTATAGGCTAGTATGGTTAGATACAATGCTCATTTTCTTGTCAACATTATATTTCATAATTTATGTAAATCTGTACTTCTTTTTATTTTTTGCTTTTTTTTTGCTACATTAAGAGTTTTCCTTATGATTGAAAACTGACAAGACTTGAAATAGCAGCGTTAGGGAAAAAGCAGCGTTATGGGCCATAACGCTGCTTTTTCCCTAACGCTGCTATTTCAAGTCTTGTCAGTATAGGTGTACCGCACACCTTTTAGTCTGTCACGCAACGTCAGTCCCGCACTTTTAATTGGACTCCCATAGTGCCGGTATTACGAGTTTGCCTGGGAGGCCAAAAGTGAGTGGTACACTCCATAACCACAAGATCCATAACACCATCTAAAGTCAGTAGTTATGAGTTTAATGCTACAAAGCTGTAACATAAAACTCATAAAAAAGTGCTAAAAAGTACACTAACACCCATAAACTACCTATTAACCCCTAAACTGAGGCCCTCCTGCAATGCAAACACTATAATAAAGTTATTAACACCTAATCTGCCACTCCGGACATCGCCGCCACTATTAAAATGTATTAACCCCTATTCCGCCGCTCCCCGACATCGTTGCCACTATAATAAAGTTATTAACCCCTAAACCACCGCCATCCCTCATTGCAAACACTATTTAAATATTATTAACCCCTAATTTGCCGTCCGCCCACACCGCCGCTATAATAAACCTATTAATCCCTAAACGCAAGCCCCCCCCACAACGAGATATACTAAAATAAACTATTAACCTCTAAACCGAAAGCCCCCTCAATTAAATATACTATAATAAACCTATTAACCCCTAAAATGAAAGCTCCCACAACAAAATATACTAAAATAAACCTATCAACCCCTAAACTGAAAGCCCCTCACAACAAAATATACTAAAATAAACTATTAACCCCTAAACCTAACGACCCCCTAACTTTATATTAAAATTACAATTTCCCTATCTTAAATTAAATTAAAACTTACTTGTCAAATTAAATAAATTAATTTTAATCTAACAGTTAAACTAGTATAATTATTAAACTAAAATTAAACTAACTAGCAATTAAATTAAACTAAACTACACACTAAAAAAATCCTAACACTACTCTAAACATTACAAAAAGTATCTAATTACCAAAAAAATAACTAAATTACAAAAAACAAACAAACACTAAATTACGAAAAATAAGAAACAAATTATCAAAAATAAAAATAATTACACCTAATCTAATAGCCCTATAAAAATAAAAAAGCCCCCACCCAAAATAAAAAAAAAACCCTAGCCTACAATAAACTACCAATGGCCCTTAAAAGGGCCTTTTGTGGGGCATTGCCCCAAATAAATCAGTTATTTTACCTGTAAAAAAAAATGCAAACACCCCCCAACAGTAAAACCCAGCACCCAACGAACCAACCCCCCCAAATAAAAAACTTATCTAAAATAACTTAAGCTCTCCATTGCCCTGGAAAGGGCATTTGTATGAGCATTGCCCTTAAAAGGGCATTTAGCTCTTTTACATGCCCAGAGACCCTAATCTAAAAATAAAACCCACCCAAAAAACAATTAAATAAACCTAACACTAACCCCCGACGATCCACTTACAGATTGTTTATTATTTTTGTAATTTAGTGTTTGTTTTTTTTATGTAATTTAGTTATTTTTAGTAATTTTAGTGTTTATTTTTTTTGTAATGTTAGGTTTTAGTGTAAGGCATTTTAGGTTTTATTTAACAGGTAAGTTTTTATTTTAACTAGGTAGTTATTAAATAGTTAATAACTATTTACTAACTAGTCTACCTAGTTAAAATAAATTCAAACTTACCTGTGAAACAAATATAAAACCTAAGCTAGCTACAATATAACTATTAGTTATATTGTAGCTAGCTTATGTATTATTTTACAGGTAAGTTTGTATTTATTTTAAAATAGTTATTATTTAGTTTACGTTAGGGTTACGTTAGGGTTAGGTTTAGGAGTTAATGGATTTATTTAGTGGTAGTGATGTGGGAGGCCAGAGGTTTTGTGTTAATATTTTTAGTATAGTGGCAGAGACATCAGGAGCAGCAGATTAGGGGTTAATAACATTATTTAGGTGGTCGGCGATGTTGGGGGCAGCAGATTAGGGGTTAATAACTGTAGGCAGGCATCAGTGATGTTGCAGGCAGCAGATGGGGTGTTTAGACGTGGGATTTATGTTAGGGTGTTAGGTTTAAACGTAACTTTTATTTGCCCATAGACATCAATGGGGCTGCATTAAGGAGCTTTTTATTCCATGATCGCAGGTGTTAGGCTTTTTTTTGCCGGCTCTCCCCATTGATGTCTATGGGGAAATCGTGCATGAGCACGTCAAAGCAGTGCTTGTATTTGGGAGCTCAATGCAACCATATCGCCCACGCAAGCCTGCTTTTTTAAAACTCGTAATACCAGCGCTATAGGGAGGTGAAATAACACCGCTTTTGTGGTGGTCATTAAATTCCCTATAGGGGTCAAAACTCGTAATCTAGCTGTATGTTTATTTGTTTTCTGTGTACTGTGAGATTTATAGAACTATATCAGCATCCTGTTAAGTGCATGGCCTGTTACTTATTTTTACAATAAAGTTTTTGATTAGTTAGAAAAAAAAATCAGATAAACTTGTAAAGTTAAATTTTATAAATAATTCCTGCTCTTCTTCTATCAGTTATACATAAAATTTCATCTAAATCATAAAGCTAGGAGCATGTAATGTAATTGATAATGGCATGTACAAATGATAATGAGCAAATTGAATGATATTTAAAGGAATTTAGCAGTGTCCTACCTTCTAGATGAATATTAGGATCAGTAAACTTGTAAAACTTCTGAATTTTAGAAATAGGCTTTTATAAATGTTCCTGCTATTCTTCCTTATGCTGTGAACCAACTATCAGGATGGAAACTTGATTCAGATAACGGTACTATAAAAGGAGCTTGCTAAGTAATAAGGAATATGAGGTAATGACAGTTATTAAGAGTCACTTGTATGCTCAGCTAAAATCATCAAGCACTATATAGTGGATGTTTAACTTCAAATTCCCTTTTATTCCTGATAAATAAAGTTCATCCCTCTTTAAGCTTTTGGGGGATATTTATCAAAGCGTCAACCGAAAATGCGCTTGAATTCCGCGTCGTAATTGTCACAAGATTGATCTGACCTAGTTATCAAAACAACAACAAAAAATACAATAGGATAGTTACTTCCCTTTAGTTAGAACCGCTGCCTTCCAAACAGTCTCTCTCAAAGCTGTACAAACAATGTATATTGGCAGATAGAGGCACTGGTTCTAAGGGATCTCCAAAGGATTTTTCTCTCTGTTTCACAATTTTCCCAGAAAAATTCTGTTTGTATCTGTGTTATATAACATTGGCATAGTATGTCTGAGCACCTTAATACATAAGTGCAGTATACTCACAGAGTAATATCAAACAAGCGGCTCCACAGGTGATTTCACAATCTTCCCAAAGAGGGGTTCTGTCTGTATCTGTGTTCAAAGAATATCACATTGACATAGTATGTCTGAGCACCTTAATACATAAGTGCAGTATACTCACAGAGTAATATCAAACAAGCGGCTCCACAGGTGATTTCACAATCTTCCCAAAGAGGGGTTCTGTCTGTATCTGTGTTCAAAGAATATCACATTGACATAGTATGTATGTGCACCTTAATATATAAGTGCAGTATACTTACAGAATGAAATCAGGCAAACAGCTCCACAGGTGATATCACAAAAAAAAAACAGCAGGTGATTTCCCAAAAAGACAACGATCAGTAAAGGAAAAAAGCTGCCTTGTTTAAATAAAATGTTTATTTTGCTCAACGCAAAAGTGTTTCAACGGCTATACCGTCTTTTTCAAGAGCTATTTAAAAACTTTGTATAGCTTACAGAAAATCATATACAATGCCACATCGCAGGTGGTCTTAAATACACAATCATAGGCGGTATCTGATACCTCATTGGTTGAGCAAAGAAATAATTTGTTCCAGCCACCAATAATTAAAAGACCTTTATTTCTTCATCAACTGGGGTCTTAGACAAACATACAACGTTTCAGACCTGCTATAGGTCCTTAGTCATGTATACTAAACATACACTGATTCATCACTTAAATACTTTACACCTGGTCAATTGTTCACCTATTACCATGTGACCATTCAATGTTACATCACTGCCATCTTGTGGACAGCTAACATATATATTCCTGTTTCAGATAGGCATTCTAAATAGTCACATTGGAAAGGTTTAAATATCAAAACAATTTAAAAGATAAAACCATATGTACAAAATTAAAATAGAAGAAATGTTGCACATAATATGCAGATGCTGTTTCATAAATACTAATTTCAAACCCTTTCATTCTAGAGTTGATCTTATAAATTTCAAAAAATTGCTATTGAAGATTATATAGATTACTGTCAATTAATTGCTATAGACCTGCCTTGAAAAAAAATTCTCTCATTTCCCTTTAATTCTTTATATATACAGGTAATTTTCAGGCATTTCCATCATATTTACTCAGCCCATTAGAAAGGGTTATTGTAGGAAAAATACTTTAAAATAGAAAATGCAGGTATCATAATACTCAGCCCATTAGAAAGGGAAGATTTACCCATCCCCAGAGATGTTCTGGAAAGACAAATATTCAGTAGAATAGACTCCAATCGAAGGCTTTATTCATACCCTTAGGTATTAAGCTTTCCAATTTGTATATCCAAAGCATCTCTCTTGTTTTTTAATATATGTTCTCTATTACCTCCCCTCCTTGGTCTATCAATCTGTTCAATTATTTGGAATCTGAGCTGGCTGATATTATGACCCATAGAGAGGAAGTGAGAGGAAACAGGAGCCTCTTTGTTCTTGCATCTAATATTAGACTTATGTTCTGTTATCCTCTCCCTTACCTCTCTACAGGTCTCGCCCAAATAGATCAAACCACATGGACACTTAATCAAATAAATGCAATAAAATGACCTGCAAGTTAGATATTTATTAATTTTGTATTTCCTACCATTTATGGGATAAAAAAAATGTTCACCTTTAATCATTGAACTGCAGTTACTGCAGTTGAAACAAGGATAACATCCATCTTTCCTAGGGCCTATAGTTCTCTGCATGTTCAGTCTATTGCTACCTATATCAGAATGTACAAGGGTATCTTTAATACTTCTATTTCTTCTATATGCTGTCATTAGATTTTCTTTAAACTCATTTACTTGGGGGTTACAGTCCCTTAGGATGTGCCAATGCTTTCTCAGAATATTATTAATCTTCTGACTAAATTCATTAAACTGTGTTACAAAAACTAGACGATTTGTTTCTTTACTTTTGTACTTCTTAGGTAGTTTTTCATTATTGACTATATCTAGTTGTTCCTTGATTAATGATATCGGATAACCTCTATTGATGAATTTATCAGCCATCTCCTCCAGCCTTTGCTTGCATCTATTCTCTTCAGACACTATGCGTTTAACCCTTAAAAATTGGCTCTTTGGAATGGCCCTAAATATACTGTCAGGATGGTAACTTCCATATTTCAATATATTATTCTTATCTGTGTCTTTTGTATGGATATCTGTTTTTAAGAAACCATCCTTAAAGTATACATAGGTATCCAAAAACTCAATTCCAATTTCACTCATATTTAAAGTGAACTTTAATCCATTGACAGAATTATTAAGATCTTCAACAAAGGACAATAGGCTACCAACGTCACCCCCCCACACGCCAAACACATCATCAATGTACCTCCACCAGGAGGCACCATAGAGCTGGAACAAGCCATGAGGATATACAAAGTATGTTTGTCTAAGACCCCAGTTGATGAAGAAATAAAGGTCTTTTAATTATTGGTGGCTGGAACAAATTATTTCTTTGCTTGGAGTGCTTGCAGGATAAGGCAGATCCTGGGTTCCGTGCCCCATAAGCCACATATCTCTTGGTGCTGTTTTCCACACTTTTCTTTGAGGACCTCATTGGTTGAGGTCAGATTTACACTCAATTTAAAAAAAAAAACATTTAAAATAGAAAAACATTTAAAATAAAAACAAATAAATGGTAAACAAATATTTAGCAATTCATTTAAACAAATGTCTAAAAGTAACATTGTTTAAAAAGAAAAAAATATAAACCAATCCTAGATCGTTGTATTTCTCAGTTCCCTTTCAGGTTGTCATCTGTGTGCAAGTTCTCAACCAGGTCCCTTTCTGTATGGTTTGGTCACATTATATTTTTTGTCCAATAGTATAACAGATAGTTGTTGGAAAATATATTCAGGAAAAAGTCCATATTGAACTAAAGCATTAAAAAAGTATTTTCACCAAAAAGAGAAAGACACATTGATTACATTATTGTATTTAAAAAGTCTTTTAAATAGATACAATGATGTTGTTTAATTGATACAATAACGTTGTTAATTTATATCAAAATATATCCTCTCCTTCTAAACATTATGAAATCGAAATATACAGTACATTAAGATATAAATCCCCATATATATTGTATTGTATTTATATAGAAGAGTTGCTACTTCATGTATATTGTCCTACCTTGTATGCATTTCACAAAACATCAATTTTATACATTAAATACAAAAAATTAAACATCATGTATTTTATCTTATCTTTTCTATCAAAATGTCTTTTGTTTACAGAAAACTAACAGACATTTCATGTATATTATCCTATCTTGTATGTATTTTATTTCGTGCCAGCTGAAGAGGTGTATGAAGGTGATTATTCTATATTAAATATAACCAAATATATGTTGTATATATGTTTTAGATCATAAATATCCATCTGCTTTTAGCTACAAATGTCAATTTACATAGTTGTATTTAATATGTTCAGCAAGCACTCTGTATAGTATATCTGCTCGAACAAGCAAGGATACTGATAATATAATATTCAATAATATCAAACATTTCATATAAATCTGTTATTTACAATGTTACTTTAAGACAAAATCTATAAATCTATACAAGGGGCATATTTTAAATAACTAATAAAGGTAAAGTAGCTTTTTACAAACAATTAAATATACTCCAGCAGGTAAATTAAGCCAATGGGAACACATTAAAAGGAAGAAAATATTAGAGTCAAAATAATATTAATAATAGTATTATTCATCTAGATGAGTTTTGTGTTGTGGTTTTAACACGGAAAAAATGGCCATTTCAGTATTAAAACAGTAACGCGGCCATTACGAGTCTTATCGGTATAGCTATACCATAAGCATTTTAGCCTGTAACGCATCGTCAATCCCGCACTCAAAAAAATGATGTTTTTGCGTGAGATTCCCATAGCGCCAGTATTACAGGTTGGCGGGAAGGCTAAAATTCTTGCGTTACAGCCTATACCGACACAATACATTCTGCTATCTGAAAGCAGTAGTTTTGCGCCACAAAAATGTTTCACAAAACTAAACTGTTACAAAGTACACTAACACCCATAAATTACCGATTAACCCCTAAAGCCCTCCCGCATCGCAAACACTATTTAAAACGTATTAACCCCTAATCTGCTGCCTACCCATCTCCCTGCCACTATAATAGTTAACCCCTATTCCGCTGCTCCCTGACACCACCACCACTAACTAAACCTTTTAACACAGAAACTGCCATATAACCTTAAAATCTAAATTACATTAAAAAAACCTAACACTACTAAAAAATTTAGGTCTAAATTAAAAAAAATAAAAATACTAAATTACAAAAAATAACAAACACTAAATTACGAAAAATAACAAACAAAATTATCCAAAATAAAAACAATTACACCTAATCTAATAGCCCTATAAAAATAAAAAAGCCCCCCAAAATAAAAACTCACCCTAGCCTACAATAAACTACTAATAGCCTGTAAAAGGGCCTTTTGTAGGGCATTGCCCTAAAGAAATCAGCTCTTTTACCTGAAAAAAAAAATGCAAAGACCCCCAACAGTAAAAATCAACCACCCAACCAGCCCCCCAAAATAAAATAACCTAATTCTAACAAAAACCTAAGCTACTCATTTCTCTGAAAAGGGCATTTGTATGGGCATTCAGCTCTTTTACATTGCCCTGAAAAGGGCATTCAGCTCTTTTAAATAAGCCCAAACACTAATCTAAAAAAAAAAAACACACCCAAAAAAACAAAAAAAAAACAACTAAGACTATCCTCTGCAGATCTACTCACAGTTTCTGAAGTCCGGACATACAGTCTCATCCAGGCAGTGAGAAGTCTTCATCCAGATGGCATTTTCTATCTTTATCCAGCGGCATCTTCTATCTTCATCCTTAAAGACATCTGGTGTGGAGCGTCCTCTTCATACGGTCAATGCCGTACACTGGATCTTCAATGCAAGGGAGCCTTTTCAAAATGGCATCCCTTGCATTCCTATTGGCTGATTTGATTCTTGAAATTAAAATCAGCCAATAGGATTAGAGCTAATGAAATCCTATTGGCTGTTCAAATCATCCAATAGGATGAGAGCTACTGAAATTCTATTGGCTGATTTGAAGTTAGCGCATGTAAGCTTTTGTTTGCGCAGAAACAATTTATTTTCAACTTCTATTATGCACGCTAACCCAGTGCATTAAAAGTTTACTTCTGGCGGTGTTTGCGCATGAGCAAAAACACTAAATAGCTCACCACTTTTAATCTGGCCATGATATACAAATATACCTTTATGATGCCATCACTTTTTGTCTTAAGGACATATAAGCCCTTTAACCTGTCTAGGGGTAATTACAAACAACAATCTTCCACTTAAATTGCATACTAAAGTAGAAATAGTCTATCATGACTGTCTGTTTTCCTGTTAGTCTTTCTGCCTGTCAATTAGTACATCTGCCTTTCTCTGGGATTGGTGGAGTAAAGAATAGCTAAAAATGGAGGGAATCTATAAAGAGAATAGTAACTAGAATTTGAACTTTATCAATACTTCATCTAGTATCATCTTAATTGACAACAGCTATTTGCAGCATCATTTTTTTTTAAATATATTGACACTATTCAATATAAAGCTTAAAGGGACATGAAACCCAAACATTTTCTTTCAGGATTTTAAACAACTTCCCACTGTACTTCTATTGTCAAAATTGCTTCATTCTCTTGGTATTATTTGTTGAAGGAGCAGCAATGCATTACTGGTTTCTCACTGAACACATGGATGAGCCAATGACAATCGGTATATTCAGTGAGGGAAACAATTATTTGATCCCCTGCTGATTTTGTACGTTTGTCCACTGACAAAGAAATGATCAGTCTATAATTTTAATGGTATGTTTAATTGAACAGTGAGAGACAGAATAACAACAAAAAAAAGTTATAAATTGATTTGCATTTTAATGAGTGAAATATGTATTTGACCCCTTTGCAAAACATGACTTAGTACTTGTTGGCAATCACAGAGGTCTGATGTTTCTTGTAGATGGCCACCAAGTTTGCACACATCTCAGGAGGGATTATGGCCCACTCCTCTTTGCAGATCCTCTCCAAGTCACTAAGGTTTTAAGGCTGATGTTTGGCAACTTGAACCTTCAGTTCCCTCTCCAGATTTTCTATGAGATTAAGGTCTGGAGACTGGCTAGGCCACTCCAGGACCTTAATGTACTTCTTCGACTTTTTTTGCCTTGACCATGTGTTTTGGGTCATTGGGTCATTGTCATGCTGGAATACCCATCCACGACCCATTTGCAATGCCCTGGATGAGGGAAGGAGGTTCTCACCCAAGATTTGACACTACATCGCCCTGTCCATCATCCATTTGATGCTGGGAATTTGTCCTGTCCCCTTAGCAGAAAAACACCCCCAAAGCATAATGTTTCCACCTCCATGTTTGATGGGGGATGGTGTTCTTGGGGTCATAGGCAGGATTCCTCCAATTCCAAACATGGCAAGTTGATTTTGGTCTCATCTGACCACAACACTTTCTCCCAGTTCTCCTCTGAATCATTCAGATGTTCATTGGCAAACTTCAGACAGGCCTGTACATGTGCTTTCTTGAGCAGGGGGAATATGCGGACACTGCAGGATTTCAGTCCTTCACTGCGTAATGTTACCAATTGTTTTCTTGGTGTCTATGGTCCCAGCTGCCTTGAGATCATTGACAAGATCCTCCCGTGTAGTCCTGGCCTGATTTCTCACCGTTCTCATGATCATTGAAACTCCACAAGGTGAGATCTTGCATGGAGCCCCAGACTGAGGAAGATTGACAGTTATTTTGTGTTTCTTCCCAGCTAGATTTAGAGTTCTGCGGCCAAAGGGGTGCGTTAGCTACGCGTGCTTTTTTTCTCCTGCACCTTTTAAATACCGCTGGTATTTAGAGTTCACAGAAGGGCTGCGTTAGGCTCCAAAAAGGGAGCGTATAGCATATTTACCGCCACTGCAACTCTCGATACTAGCGTTGCTTACGGACGCGGCCAGCTTCAAAAACGTGCTCGTGCACGATTCCCCCATAGAAAACAATGGGGCAGTTTTAGCTGAAAAAAAAACCTAACACCTGCAAAAAAGCAGCCCCATTGTTTTCTATGGGGAAACACTTCCTACATCTGCACCTAACACTCTAACATGAACCCCGAGTCTAAACACCCCTAACCTTACACTTATTAACCCCTAATCTGCCGCCCCCGCTATCGCTGACCCCTGCATATTATTATTAACCCCTAATCTGCCACTCCGTACACCGCCGCCAGCTACGTTATCCCTATGTACCCCTAACACCGCCGACCTCTATATTATATTTATTAACCCCTAATCTGCCCCCCACAACGTCGCCGCCAGTTACCTACAATAATTAACCCCTAATCTGCCGATCGGAGCTCCCCTCTACTATAATAAATGTATTAACCCCTAAAGCTAAGTCTAACCCTAACACTTACACCCCCCTAAGTTAAATATAATTTAAATCTAACGAAATAAATTAACTCTTATTAAATAAATTATTCCTATTTAAAGCTAAATACTTACCTGTAAAATAAACCCTAATATAGCTACAATATAATTATAATTATATTGTAGCTATTTTAGGATTAATATTTATTTTACAGGCAACTTTGTATTTATTTTAACCAGGTACAATAGCTATTAAATAGTTAATAACTATTTAATAGCTACCTAGTTAAAATAATTACAAAATTACCTGTAAAATAAATCCTAACCTAAGTTACAATTAAACCTAACACTACACTATCAATAAATAAATTAAATACAATACCTGCAATTATCTACAATTAAACCTAACACTACACTATCAATAAATAAATGAAATAAAATACCTACAAATAAATACAATTAAACCTAACACTACACTATCAATAAATAAATTAAATAAAATACCTACAAATAAATACATTTAAATAAACTAACTAAAGTACAAAAAATAAAAAAAGCTAAGTTACAAAAAATAAAAAAATATTTACAAACATTAGAAAAATATTACAACAATTTTAAACTAATTACACCTACTCTAAGGCCCCTAATAAAATAACAAAGACCTCCAAAATAAAAAAATCCCCTACCCTATTCTAAATTAAAAAAGTTCAAAGCTCTTTTACCTTACCAGCCCTGAAAAGGGCCCTTTGCGGGGCATGCCCCAAAGAATTCAGCTCTTTTGCCTGTAAAAAAAAACACATACAATACCCCCCCTAACATTACAACCCACCACCCACATACCCCTAATCTAACCCAAACCCCCCTTAAATAAACCTAACACTAAGCCCCTGAAGATCTTCCTACCTTATCTTCACCTCGCCGGGTATCACACCGATCCGTCCTGGCTCCGATGTCTTGATCCAAGCCCAAGCGGGGGGATGAAGATGTCCATGAACCGGCTGAAGTCTTCATCCAAGCGGGAGCTGAAGAGGTCCATGATCTGGCTGAAGTCTTCTATCAACGGCATCTTCAATCTTCTTTCTTCCGGAGCCATCATCTTCCAGCCGACGCGGATCAAACCTCTTCTACCGACGCCTAGTCGCCGAATGACGGTTCCTTTAAATGACGTCATCCAAGATGGCGTCCGTCGAATTCCGATTGGCTGATAGGATTATATCAGCCAATCGGAATTAAGGTAGGAAAATTCTGATTGGCTGATCGAATCAGCCAATCAGAATCAAGTTCAATCCGATTGGCTGATCCGATCAGCCAATCAGATTGAGCTCGCATTCTATTGGCTGTTCCGATCAGCCAATAGAATGCAAGCTCAATCTGATTGGCTGATTGGATCAGCCAATCGGATTGAACTTGATTCTGATTGGCTGATTCCATCAGCCAATCAGAATTTTCCTACCTTAATTCCGATTGGCTGATAGAATCCTATCAGCCAATCGGAATTCGAGGGACGCCATCTTGGATGACGTCCCTTAAAGGAACCTTCATTCTTCAGTTGGACGTCGGAAGAAGAAGATTGATCCGCGCTGGAGGTCTTCAAGATGGAGCCGTTCCTCATCGGATGAAGATAGAAGATGCCGCTTGGATCAAGATGGTTGCCGGTCCGGATCTCCTCTTCTTCCCGGATAGGATGAAGACTTTGGAGTCTCTTCCTCTTCAGCCGCCGCTTTATAGAAGATTTCAGACGGATTATGGATCGCCAGCCCCCACTTGGGCTTGGATGAAGATTTCGGAGCATGGAGCGATCGGTGAACCTGGCATGGTGAAGATAAGGTAGGAAGATCTTCATGGGCTTAGTGTTAGGTTTATTTAAGGGGGGTTTGGGTTAGATTAGGGGTATGTGGGTGGAGGGTTGTAATGTTGGGGGGGGGGTATTGTATGGTTTTTTTTACAGACAAAAGAGCTGAATTATTTGGGGCATGCCCCGCAAATGGCCCTTTTCAGGGCTGGTAAGGTAAAAGAGTCTTTGTTATTGTTATTTTATTTTTATTTTTTTATTTTTTTGTAACAGTTCTTTTTTATTTTTTGTACTTTAGTTAGTTTATTTAATTGTAGTTATTTGTAGGTATTGTATTTAATTAATTTATTGATAGTGTAGTGTTAGATTTAATTGTAACTTAGGTTAGGATTTATTTTACAGGTAATTTTGTAATTATTTTAACTATTTTAGCTATTGTACCTGGTTAAAATAATTACAAAGTTGCCTGTAAAATAAATATTAATCCTAAAATAGCTACAATATAATTATAATTTATATTGTAGCTATATTAGGATTTATTTTACAGGTAAGTATTTAGCTTTAAATAGGATTAATTTATATAATAAGAGTTAATTTATTTAGTTAGATAAAAATTATATTTAACTTAGGGGGGTGTTAGTGTTAGGGTTAGACTTAGCTTTAGGGGTTAAAAAATTTATTAGAATAGCGGTGAGCTCCGGTCGGCAGATTAGGGGTTAATGTTTGAAGTTAGGTGTAGGCGATGTTAGGGAGGGCAGTTTAGGGGTTAATACTATTTATTATAGGGTTATTGAGGCGGGAGTGAGGCGGATTAGGGGTTAATACATTTATTATAGTAGCGGTGCGGTTTGGTCGGCAGATTAGGGTTTAATAAGTGTAGGTAGGTGGCGGCGACGTTGGGTGCGGCAGATTAGGGGTTAATAAATATTATGTAGGTGTCGGCGGTATTAGGGGCAGCAGATTAGGGGTACATAGGGATAATGTAGGTGGCGGCGGTGTACGGAGCGGCAGATTAGGGGTTAAAAAAATGTATAGAGTGGGTGTGGGGGGACCTCGGTTTAGGGGTACATAGGTAGTTTATGGGTGTTATTGTACTTTAGAGCACAGTAGTTAAGAGCTTTATAAACCGGCGTTAGCCCAGAAAGCTCTTAACTCCTGTTTTTTTTCTGCGGCTGGAGTCTTGTCGTTAGATTTCTAACGCTCACTTCAGCCACGACTCTAAATACCGGCGTTAGAAAGATCCCATTGAAAAGATAGGATACGCAAATGTCGTAGGGGGATCTGCGGTATGGAAAAGTCGCAGCTGGAAAGTGAGCGTTAGACCCTTTCCTGACTGACTCCAAATACCAGAGGGCGGTAAAAACCAGCGTTAGGAGCCTCTAACGCTGGTTTTCACGGCTACCGCCCAAGTCTAAATCTAGGCCTCCATTTGCTAATAATCGCGCCAACTGTTGTCACCTTCTCACCAAGCTGCTTGGCGATGGTTTTGTAGCCCATTCCAGCCCTGTGTAGATCTACAATCTTGTCCCTGACAGCTCTTTGGTCTTGGCCATAGTGGAGATTTTGGAATCTGATTAATTGATTGCTTCTGTTGACAGGTTTCTTTTATACAGGTAACAGGCTGAGATTGGGAGCACTCCCTTTAAGAGATTGCTCCTAATCTCAGCTTGTTACCTGTATAAAAGACACCTGGGAGCAAGAAATCTTGCTGATGGATCAAATACTTTTCACTCGTTAAAATGAAAAACAATTTATAACTTTTTTGAAATGCGTTTTTCTGGCTTTTTTGTTGTTTTTCTGTATCTCACTGTTCAAATAAACCTACCATTAAAATTATAGACTGATCATGTCTTTGTCAGTGGGCAAACGTACAAAATCAGCAGGGGGGTCAACTAATTTTTCTCTCAATGTATATGCAGCCACCAATCAGCAGTGAGAACCTAGGTACTTTGCTGCTCCTCAGCTTTCCTAAATAAACCTTTCAGCAAAGGATAACAAAAGAATCAAGCAAATTAAATAATATAAGTAAATTGAAAAGCTGTTTAAAATTGTAAGCTCTATCTGAACCATAAAATAAATGTTTTGGGTTTCATGTCTCTTTATGTTTAAATCTTTTTATTGAAAAACATATTGTTTGTGTAACAATAGAACATTTGTGGCCTAACAGTCACATTGTCACTTTTTAAGTTTTCAACAGAGTTAGCAGTATATGTCTAATTATCAATTTTCATGCTCAGCTCTTTTGCCCACAGCTTTATGATATCAGATTCCATCTTGCCATCATGTGGGAGATCGACTATCAATGCTACACAATAAAGATTAAAATAAACTGTATAAACATTTTAACAAGAAAAAAAAACATTGAAACAATAGTGAACCCATAACATTACATAAACCAGAATTTGGATGCCGCAGACTAGTGTATCCATTTAATTTCTCAAATAACATCTAGCTTAGGTCACATTACATGTCTGCTGAGCTCCATCTATTATTCTACCCAGAATAACTGGAACCATTCCTGAGATTCCAATAAAACCACACCTCATCATTTGTATCTTTGGTGCCAAATGACTATGCCGCACATTCATACATGGAGTCCAATTTAACAAATGTCTTGCGGACCTGATCCTACAATGCGGATCAGGTCCGCAAGACATCGCTGAATGCGGAGAGCAATACACTCTCCGTATTCAGCATTGCACCAGCACTCACAAGAGCTGCTGGTGCAACGCCGACCCCTGCAGACTCGCGGCAAATGGACCACCAGCAGGGGGTGTCAATCAACCCAATCGTACTCGATCAGGTTGAATTTCGGCGATTCCTGTCCGCCTGCTCAGATCAAGCAGACAGGGTTATCGAGCAGCGGTCTTTGTGGGCCATCAAGCTCCGTTCAGAGCTTGATAGATAGGCCCCATGGAGTACATGTGTTGGATTTTATGTTTAATTTCTATCCACGTCAGTGTACCTACTTTTCAGTATCTTGCTATACATGTTCTCACTACTGTACACAGAATTCTGATAAAGTGTTTATAGGTTTATTGAACTCCCAAACACGTTCATGAAGTAGTGCTTGTGTATCTGTTTGTCTAATAAGTAGCTAAGCATGGAGGACAATGATTTCCATATCGTCTGAACTCCTTCACAGTCCCACCACATATGTCGGTAAGTTCCTATCTCCCCACACACCCGTTAACACAGTCTAGAGTTGTTTTGTGACATATGTGAAGTTCGAAGTGGCATTAAATACCATCTAAACATTGTTTTCAGGGTGTTTTCCCTTAGGTCTGCACTCATCAGGCGCCTAGTAGCTGCATTAAAGACCTCATACCACGTATCCGTGTCTAATGTAATGAGCATTAATGTAGTTTTGGTCTTGTTACCCAAATTTTGGATCTCTACATACAATCTGTCTGGTTTGTGAGCTACAAATATTTTCTAGTATGGTCCTACTTATAGGTTTCACTGTCTTAAGGAATGTGTGCAGAGTTGAGGATAATTTCAAATACATATACCAATGTACCTTAATAGGGGATACATTCTCTTGAACCTGAGAGCAAGTCATTACCTTATTTTGTACCAGAAAATATGTTACCCTATACAGGCCCTTGTTTTTCCACTTGTTGATTTCTTTCTGGGATTCTCCATGTAACAGGTATCTAATTGGTGTCAAGGCTGACCCTATTGGGCATAACCCCTTTTTGTGTGCAATTTCCGACCAACGTGCCTTGTGGCTTCTCCCATCAGAGATTGATAATAACAAACAAAGAAATATACTGCGCTCTCTGTGTGTGGTTGTGCTAAATCTGAAAAAATGATACCGTAAGCGTCTCAAGAGAAATATCTATGTAAATGATTAAACAAGATATATATATCACAGTGTGATAACTGGATGGTCCATTATATGAAAAAAATGGTCAGGATATCTAAATGTTAGATTCACAGTCACAGTAACATGTCCAGTAATGATAGTCAAAAATCACCCACTGGTGTAATACTTAAGTGATTATCAGGAGTGTCCCAAATCAGGGGAGAGTGATGTCCTCAGAGTATGGTAGAACTCTTTATGGTGAATCCATGGTAGTGGAAAGATAGAATCCAAAAAAAAACGAAATTGATGACTTTCGTGCCGTGCCTGGAACAGGTATGAAAAAAACCTTGGGTGCTTCTGGAGAATAGAGGAAACTTCCGTTCACAGGATCCTTAGGCAAAGAGAACTGCAGAAACAAAAAACACAGCGCATCCCATCTAAGAGTGAAAGTTTTTAATATACGCACAATCTGCTTAAATTAAAAATGCACACTTACAAGAGAACAATAAAAACAAGCAATGTATACTCGCTCTGGGTATGCAAGCATCCACGCTCTGAGAGTATGAGAGACCTACGAGTGCCAGGGAATGATGGTAGCGTTGAACCGAGCCTCGTCCGAGATATGCGCTGTATCCGTGGGCTGGTAAGGAGCACCTGGGTCTTTGGAGGACGTCAGTGATGTCAGAGCGTTGTGTTACCTCAACGTGTTTTGTCCGGTAAACGTCCGGACTTTGTCAAGAGGGCTGCATGAGTTGATGAAGGTACTGGTGGCTTAAAAAGCTTACTTGCAACTGAACTTACATGCACTGACCCCCTGGCCACTTCCAGCAAAGTCAGGAAGAACAAATGCAGGTATTTGGATAAAGATGACTTAGCTCATTCCCTGGCACTCATAGGACTCTCATACTCTCAGAGCGTGGACGCTCACATACCCACAGCGAGTATACATTGCTTGTTTTTATTGTTCTCTTGTAAGTGTGCATTTTTAATTAGCGCAAATTGTGCGAATATTAAAAAATGTTACTCTTAGATGGGATGTGCTGTGTTTTTGTTTCTGCAGAGATTGATAATAGCCTACTCTACATGGTGTTTTTACTCTCCCAAAGGATAGCATCAATGTTGCTCCACCCTTCCATATCCAACTCTAATTGTATCCAGAAGGCTTCATGCTTGGCTCTAAGAATTAGATCATCCTGAGCTAATATGGGGGGTCTCTAATAGTCAACCAGGTTTGGAATTCCCAGTCCTCCCAGTTTCCTATGCTTCGCCATTATCGTGTTAGCTACTCTGGCGGCTTTTTTACCCCGTATGAATGCTAAAATCTCAGACTGGACAGTCTTTACGTCAGAGTATACAATTCTAATGGGGAGGGCCCTGAAAAGGTACAACAGGTGGGGTAGGACAGTCATCTTTACTGCAGACATCCTCCCTATCCAAGAAAAATTGTGTTTCCTCCAATCTTGGAGATCTCTCCAAATTGATTTATAAAGTGGTATGTAATAAGCTTTGTATAGTTGATGGACTTGAGGTGTCAGGTGCACTCCCAAATATTTTAAAGTTTGTTTAGTTTGTCTTAGTTCGAAATTGATCTCCAGCAATTTTTTTTTATGAGTGGGGATCTCTATAGGTAGCATTTCGATAGCCAGAGATAGCTAAAAAATCATTGAGCACCTCATATATGTTGGGTAAGGACAAGAGTGGTTTAGTTATAGTAATTAATATGTAATCTGCAAAGAGGTTCAGCTTGTATTCTAAATCTAATATTTTGACCCTTGAGATGTCTGGATTGGGCCTAATTTTGGCTGCCAAGGGTTCAATACATAGCGCATACAATAGTGGCGACAATGGGCACCCTTGTCTTGTGCAATTCAGGATTGGGAATGGCTTTGATCTATAACCATTAGAGTTCACCTGTGCAGTCAGAGAAACATATATAGCCCGCAAGGCTTCAATAAAGGGACCCTCAAAATTCATATGTGTTAAAGTCGCCATCATGTACTCCCAATCCACTCTATCAAACGCCTTCTCTGCATCCAACGAGAGGAGCAGAGAAGGTGTTTTTGATTCATTCAAGTAGTGGATAGTATTAATCAAGCGTCTGATATTATCCGGGGCCTCCCTGTCTTTGATAAATCCCACTTGATCTTTGTGGATGAGTTTAGGTAAGATGTGTGTGAGTCTGTTGGCCAGGATTTTAGTAAAGATCTTCAGATCTTGATTAATTAGGGAAATGGGACGATAGTTGGGGCATTTTTTTAGATCTTTATCGGGTTTAGGTATGATAACTATTTTTGCTTGTAGCAACTTAGGGGGAATCGAGTGTCCTTTCATAATGTAATTGCAAAATGTATTCAGGTGGGGGACAAGGTTGTTTCTAAATAACTCTATTTAACTCTAAATAATAATTTCTAACTTGTAATATTCCCCCGGGAAAACCATCGGGGCCAGCAGATTTTCCTGGTTTTAGAGCCCAAATAGCTAAAACTACTTCTAATTTTGTTATGGGGTCATTCAGTGTTTATCTCCCTCTGTCAACTTTTCTAAAGGATTCATTTCTAGGAAGTCTGTTGTAGATTTTCCAACTTCAGGTGTGTGTTTAACTTTTTGGCCATTATAAAGTTCTGCATAAAATTCTCGAAATGTGTCTACTATCTCTTGAGGGTGGGTGGTGAGAGAGCCATCCCTTTTTTCAATCAGCGGAATGTTAGCTGCCTTAACCCCTTAACGAAAAATGTCGTACAGGGTACGTCGCACACAACCTGGTCTTAAAAGACCAGCGACGTACCCTGTACGACATTAGGGGTTTAGAGCGGCTGAAAGCGATCCTGCTCGCTTCCAGCCGCTTTCCGGTTATTGCAGTGATGCCTAGATATCGAGGGATCCTGCAATAACACCCCTTGGCCATCCGATGCAAAGAGAGCCACTCTGTGGCCCTCTCTGCAACAGACATCAATGGCCAATATCGTTGGTGGGTGGGAGCCTGTGTGGGAGGCGGATGGTGGCCATCGATGATGATCGGTGATGTGGAAGTGGGCGGGATCGTGGACGGGGATGTCCGGGGGCACGCACGGATGAGCGCATGCACAGGAGGTTGGGGGCTAAGGGGGGAAGCTACACCACAGCATATGCTAAAAAATATTTGAAAAAAACATTAAAAAACTTTTATTTTAGTACTGGCAGACTTTCTGCCAGTACTTAAGATAGCGGGGACAATTGTGGGGTGGGGGAGGGAAGGGAGCTGTTTGGGAGGGATCAGGGGATCTGATGTGTCAGGTGGGAGGCTGATCTCTACACTAAAGCTAAAATTAACCCTGCAAGCTCCCTACAAACTACCTAATTAACCCCTTCACTGCTAGCCATAATACACGTGTGATGCGCAGCAGCATTTAGCGGCGTTCTAATTACCAGAAAGCAAGGCCAAAGTCATATATGTCTGCTATTTCTGAACAAAGGGGATCACAGAGAAGCATTTACAACCATTTGTGCCATAATTGCACAAGCTGTTTGTAAATAATTTCAGTGAGAAATCTAAAATTGCGAAAAAATTGAAGTTTTTTATAAATTTGATCACATTTGGCGGTGAAATGGTGGCATTAAATATACCAAAATGGGCCTAGATCAATAATTTGGGTTGTCTACTACACTACACTTAAGCTAAAATTAACTCTACATGCTCCCTAATTAACCACTTCACTGCTGGGCATAAAACACGTGTGGTGCGCAGTGGCATTTAGCAGCTTTCTAATTACCAAAAACCAGCACCAAAGCTATATAAGTCTGCTATTTCTGAACAAAAGGGATCCCAGAGAAGCATTTACAACCATTTATGCCATAATTACATAAGTTGTTTGTAAATAATTTCTGTGAGAAACCTAAAGTTTGTGAAAAAGTGAACAATTTTTTTTATTTTATCACATTTGGCGGTGAAATGGTGGCATGAAATATACCAAAATGGGCCTAGATCAATACTTTGGGATGTCTTCTAAAAATATATATATATATATATATATATATATATATATATATATATATATATATATATATATACATGTCAAGGGATATTCAGGTATTCCTGACAGATATCAGGGTTCCAATGTAACTAGCGCTCATTTTGAAAAAAATGTGGTTTTGAAATAGCAAAGGGCTTCTTGTATTTATTTCCCTATAACTTGCAAAAAATGCAAAGAACATGTTGAAATTGGGTATTTCTAAACTCAGGACAAAATTTAGAAACTATTTAGCATGGTTGTTTTTTGGTGGTTGTGTGATGTGTAACAGATTTTGGGGGTCAAAGTTAGAAAAAGTGTGTTTTTTTCCATTTTTTCCTCATATTTCATAATATTTTTAATAATAAATTATAAGATATGATGAAAATAATGGTATCTTTAGAAATTCTATTTAGTGGCGAGAAAAATGGTATATAATATGTGTGGGTACATTAAATGAGTAAGAGGAAAATTACAGCTAAACACAAACACCACAGAAATTTAAAAAGCATAATTTATGCTTACCTGATAAATTTATTTCTCTTGTGGTGTATCCAGTCCACAGATCATCCATTACTTGTAGGATATTCTCCTTCCCAACAGGAAGTTGCAAGAGGATCACCCACAGCAGAGCTGCTATATAGCTCCTCCTCTAACTGCCATATCCAGTCATTCGACCGAAACTAGCCGAGAAAGGAGAAACCATAGGGTGCAGTGGTGACTGTAGTTTAAAATTTAGACCTGCCTTAAAAGGACAGAGTGGGCCGTGGACTGGATACACCACAAGAGAAATAATTTATCAGGCAAGCATAAATTATGTTTTCTCTTGTTAGGTGTATCCAGTCCACGGATCATCCATTACTTGTGGAATACCAATACCAAAGCTAAAGTACACGGATGAAGGGAGGGACAAGGCAGGTACTTAAACAGAAGGGACCACTGCCTGTAGAACCTTTCTCCCAAAAATAGCCTCCAAAGAAGCAAAAGTATCAAATTTTGAAAATTTTGAAAAGGTATGAAGCGAAGACCAAGTCGCCGCTTTGCAAATCTGTTCAACATAAGCCTCATTTTTAAAGGCCCAGGTGGAAGCCACAGCTCTAGTAGAATGAGCTGTAATCCTTTTAGGGGGCTGCTGTCCAGCAGTCTCATAAGCTAAGTGTATTACGCTCCGAAGCCAAAAAGAAAGAGAGGTTGCCGAAGCCTTTTGACCTCTCCTCTTTCCAGAGTAAACAACAAACAGGGAAGATATTTGACGAAAATCTTTAGTCGCTTGTAAGTAAAACTTTAAAGCACGGACTACGTCCAAGTTATGTAAAAGACATTTCTTCTTTGAAGAAGGATTAGGACACAATGATAGAACAACAATCTCTTGATTGATATTCTTGTTGGAAACTACCTTAGGTAAAAACCCAGGTTTTGTACGCAGAACTACTTTATCTGTATGGAAAATCAGATAAGGAGAATCACATTGTAAAGCTGATAACTCAGAAACTCTACGAGCCGAGGAAATAGCCATCAAAAACAGAACTTTCCAAGATAAAAGTTTGATATCAATGGAATGAAGGGGTTCAAACGGAACTCCTTGAAGAACCTTAAGAACCAAGTTTAAGCTCCATGGAGGAGCAACAGGTTTAAACACAGGCTTAATTCTAACCAAAGCCTGACAAAATGCCTGGACGTCTGGAACCTCTGCCAGACGCTTGTGCAAAAGGATAGACAGAGCAGAAATCTGTCCCTTTAAAGAACTAGCTGATAATCCAAACCCTCTTGGAGAAAGGACAATATCCTAGGAATCCTAACCTTACTCCATGAGTAATTCTTGGATTCACACCAATGAAGATATTTGCGCCATATCTTATGGTAGATTTTCCTGTTTACAGGCTTTCGTGCCTGTATTAAGGTATCAATGACTAACTCGGAGAAGCCACGCCTTGATAAAATCAAGCGTTCAATCTCCAGGCAGTCAGTCTCAGAGAAATTAGATTTGGATGATTGAAAGGACCTTGTAGTAAAAGGTCTTGTCTCAGAGGCAGAGGCCAAGGTGGAAAGGATGACATGTCCACCAGGTCTGCATACCAGGTCCTGCATGGCCACGCAGGTGCGATCAAGATCACCGATGCTCTCTCCTGTTTGATTTTGGCAATCAGTCGAGGGAGCAGAGGAAACGGTGGAAACACATAAGCCAGGTTGAAGAACCACGGTGCTGCTAGAGCATCTATCAGCGTCGCTTCTGGGTCCCTGGACCTGGATCCGTAACAAGGAAGCTTGGCGTTCTGGCGAGATGCCATGAGATCCAATTCTGGTGTGCCCCAACAATGAACCAATTGAGCAAACACCTCCGGATGGAGTTCCCACTCCCCCGGATGAAAAGTTTGACGACTTAGAAAATCCGCCTCCCAGTTCTCTACACCTGGGATATGGATCGGTGATAGATGGCAAGAGTGAGTCTCTGCCCAGCGAATTATCTTGGAGACTTCTAACATCGATAGGGAGCTCCTGGTCCCCCCTTGATGGTTGATGTAAGCCACAGTCGTGATGTTGTCCGACTGAAATCTGATGAGGTTGCTAACTGAGGCCAAGCTAGAAGAGCATTGAATATTGCTCTTAACTCCAGAATATTTATTGGGAGGAGTTTCTCCTCCTGAGTCCACGATCCCTGAGCCTTCAGGGAATTCCAGACTGCACCCCAACCTAGAAGGCTGGCATCTGTTGTTACAATCGTCCAATCTGGCCTGCGAAAGGTCATACCATTGGACAGATGGACCCGAGATAGCCACCAGAGAAGAGAATCTCTGGTCTCTTGATCCAGATTTAGCAGAGGGGACAAATCTGTGTAATCCCCATTCCACTGACTGAGCATGCATAATTGCAGCGGTCTGAGATGTAGGCACGCAAATGGCACTATGTCCATCGCCACTACCATTAAGCTGATCACTTCCATGCACTGAGCCACCGAAGGGCGCGGAATGTAGTGAAGAACACGGCAGGAATTTAGAAGCTTTGATAACCTGGACTCCGTCAGGTAAATTTTAATTTCTACAGAATCTATCAGAGTTCCTAGGAAGGAAACCCTTGTGAGGGGTGATAGAGAACTCTTTCCCTCGTTCACTTTCCACCCATGCGACCTCAGAAATGCCAACACTATGTCCGTATGAGATTTGGCAATTTGGAAGTTTGACGCCTGTATCAGGATGTCGTCTAGATAAGGGGCCACTGCTATGCCCTGTGGTCTTAGGACCGCCAGAAGAGACCCCAGAACCTTTGTAAAAATTCTTGGGGCTGTAGCTAACCAGAAGGGAAGAGACACAAACTGGTAATGCCTGTCTAGAAAGGCAAACCTTAGGAACCGATGATGATCTTTGTGAATCGGTATGTGAAGGTAAGCATCCTTCAAATCCACTGTGGTCATGTATTGACCCTCCTGGATCATAGGTAGGATTGTCCGAATAGTTTCCATTTTGAACGATGGAACTCTGAGGAATTTGTTTAAGATCTTTAGATCCAAAATTGGTCTGAAGGTTCCCTCTTTTTTGGGAACCACAAACAGATTTGAATAAAATCCCTGTACGGTACGCTTTGCTAAAGTAGAAACTGCTCCCTCCA
Organism: Bombina bombina; assembly: GCF_027579735.1. Lineage (NCBI taxonomy): Eukaryota > Metazoa > Chordata > Amphibia > Anura > Bombinatoridae > Bombina > Bombina bombina. The sequence goes on from NC_069502.1 coordinate 184,724,416, forward strand.
CCTTAGGGACCGTCTGCCATAAGTCCCGCGTGGTGGCGTCTATTGGAAACATTTTTCTAAAAATAGGAGGGGGGGAAAACGGCACACCGGGTCTGTCCCACTCCTTAGTAATAATTTCTGTAAACCTTTTAGGTATTGGAAAAACGTCAGTACACACCGGCACCGCGTAGTATTTATCCAGTTTACACAATTTCTCTGGCACTGCAATTGTGTCACAGCCATTCAGAGCAGCTAAAACCTCTCCAAGCAACACCCGAAGGTTCTCAAGCTTAATTTAAAAGTAGACATATCTGAATCAGGTTTCCCCGAGTCAGAGATGTCACCCACAGACTGAAGCTTCTGCATATTGTGACGCAGTATCAGACATGGGCCTTAAAACATCTGCGTGCTCTGTATTACGTCTAACCCCAGAGCTATCGCGCTTTCCTCTGAATTCAGGCAGTCTGGCTAATACCGCTGACAGGGTATTATCCATGATTGCCGCCATGTCCTGCAAAGTAATCGCTATGGGCGTCTTTAATGTACTTGGCGCCATTTTAGCGTGAGTCCCTTGAGCGGGAGTCAAAGGGTCCGACACGTGGGGAGAGTTAGTCGGCATAACTTCCCCCTCTTCAGAATCCTCTGGTGATAATTCTTTTAAAGATAACAGCTGATCTTTATTGTTTAAAGTGAAATCAATACATTTAGTACACATTCTCCTATGGGGTTCCACCATGGCTTTTAAACATAATGAACAAGGAGTTTCATCTATGTCAGACATGTTTATACAGACAAGCAATGAGACTAGCAAGCTTGGAAAACACTTTAAATCAAGTTAACAAGCAATATAAAAAAAACGTTACTATGCCTTTAAGAGAAACCAATTTTGCCAAAATTTGAAATAACAGTGAAAAAACGCAGTTAAACTAACAAAATTTTTACAGTGTATGTAACAAGTTAGCAGAGCATTGCACCCACTTGCAAATGGATGATTAACCCCTTAATACAAAAAACAGATTAACAAAACGAAAAATATGTTTTTTAAACAGTCATAACAACTGCCACAGCTCCTACTTTTGAAGCCTTTTGAGCCCTTCAGAGATGTCCTATAGCATGCAGGGGACTGCTGAGGGAAGCTGAATGTCACAGTTTGTAATTTTAACTGCACCAACTGTAACTTTTATACTATAACAGTGGAAAGCCTCAGGAAACTGTTTCTAGGCAAAAATAAAGCCAGCCATGTGGAAAAAACTAGGCCCCAATATGTTTTATCACCAAAGCATATATAAAAACGATTAAACATGCCAGCAAACGTTTTATATTGCACATTAATCAGAGTATATACCTCTGATAGCAAGCCTGATACTAGTCGCTATTAAATCACTGTATTTAGGCTTTAACTTACATTAATCCGGTATCAGCAGCATTTTCTAGCAAATTCCATCCCTAGAAAAACTTAACTGCACATACCTTATTGCAGGATACCCTGCACGCCATTCTCCCTCTGAAGTTACCTCACTCCTCAGACATATGTGAGAATAGCAGTGGATCTTAGTTACTTCTGCTAAAATCATAGAAAAATGCAGGCAGATTTTTCTTCTAAATGCTGCCTGAGATAAAATAGTACACTCCGGTACCATTTAAAAACAATAAACTTTTGATTGAAGAAAAAACTAACTATATTTTACCACTTTCCTCTTACTACCTCCAGCTATGTTGAGAGCTTGCAAGAGAATGACTGGATATGGCAGTTAGGGGAGGAGCTATATAGCAGCTCTGCTGTGGGTGATCCTCTTGCAACTTCCTGTTGGGAAGGAGAATATCCCTCAAGTAATGGATGAGCCGTGGACTGGATACACCTAACAAGAGAAATAGCCCTGGTCCTTAAGGGAAAGAAATTTAAAAATGGCCTTGGTCCTTAAGGGGTTAAACCTCTCCCTAAGTTTGTGAGCCAAAAACTTATCCAGCTTATTTGCATAAATAAAATATTGAGATTTCAGTCTCATAATAGCTCTACAAGCTTGGGAGTTCAGAATTTTAGCTACCGAATCCCTCTTTTCTTGTAATGCCCATAAAGTAGTGTGCCTCCCGGTTAGTTTATGTTGTTTTTCAAGCAGTTATATTTCTTTATGCATCAAACGGTCTCTCATTTCCTTAGTGTGGGTAGTCTTTCCCTGAATGAGTGTGCCCCTTATTACTGATTTATGGGCTGCCCAAACATGTATTGGATTATCGGTAGTTTATATGTTGATATCCCAATAGTCTGTAAGGTGCTGTAAACTTTTAGACAATGCCTCTGGGTTCTTATGTAGTGTAGGGTCATATGTCCACAACTTTGTTCTATGGGGATCACAGACTCCCTCTAACTGAAGTGCCACAATAGAGTGGTCAGACCACACACAGGGGTGTATAGTGGTGGAGATGATAGTCGGCTGTAGGATTTGACAAATATATATATATATATATATCTATATATATATATATATATATAGTCAAGTCTAGTGTAGAGAAAACATATATCTACCACATCCTCGATAGCCTGTCTCAGTTGTAACCTTGGTAAAATCTGTACGTGAGCATCTTCTAGTCTCGGCATCCTTGAACATACAATAAAGTAAAAAAAACACATAAACAGTATAACATAACAATAATCCCAAATATTGGGTCTCATTATAAACTTACAACAGAAGTATAAACTTTTTTGAGGGTGTCGCTACAGCAACACATGACTATGCATATTTCAAGTTGTCAAGGTATATGTGAGGTTAATAAATATATATTTTAATCATATATTTCAAGATTAATAAATCTGTATCTTTGATCAGATATTTCACTGATCAGGAGAAAGTGATTCATTCCTCTCAGACAAACTGTCTTCACTCATGTTTAACTCTCCCCCCATTTAGTATGCAGGCAGGATGTCTCCAAAGGCTTGACATAAAACATTTGCTACCTAGATGGAAATACAAACATGTTTTACCATAATTGCGAGTTAGCATAACCTTTGAAGCACCACCTCCTGCTGTGTAAGCACGCAGACAAATTTTCCTAAAAGAAACTAACTCAGTGACCATGCTCATTTGACTATATGCAGAGTTTTATGACTCTAAGACATTTGGTCTACCCAATTTAAGACAATCACTTAAAAGGATAAACTCTAAAATAGTTGGATAAGCATAGTACTTACAGGAAACCCCTTTGATTATTTAGAATAAATGATCTGTGTTTTGGGTGGAGAATGTGCTTGGGAGCTCTCTGGAATTTGTCACCTAAATCTTGTGATTTCAAAGTAAGATGTGTTGCAAACACACAGCTAGGGGGAAGGTGAGACAAATAGAGTTGGGTGCATTTTGCAAAGGGAGCAATTCCAGTGTTCCATGTATGTTTAAAATGATTCATGCTATATATATTGAAATTAAACACGTTATATTAAATAGATAATTGCTGCAGGGGATATTTATATAGGAAATAAATTCAGATATACATAGAAATGATATATATGTTTTGAAAACATAAAAGGTCTTACTTAGCCTATGGTTTTTAAGAATATTTGTGGACCTAAAAGTAAATGATTAATAATACTTAATCTTATTTCATATGAACCATAGACATATGAATGCTTAGATCATTTCTAATAATTGTTTCCATTTCTATTGCAGGCATCAATTCATATATGCAGAAATTGTCGGAGACATAGAACATATTATATTAAGTGAAAGAAACATATAAGAATGTATAAATGCAATTAATTTCAGAATAATTGGTAGTATAAATTAATATAATACAATATAAATAATGTTAGACACATGTTTCATATCAAAATGACCAGAGAGGTAATGTGATCTTACCCAGCTGCGATTGGTATTGCAAACTTATTAATATGAAGAAAATTATGGTAGTTATTACACATTTTAAAGAAAGATGTTTAAATGTATAGCTGTATTTTTTTTTTTTTTGTCATGCTGCATTTGTTTGTGCTGTCTATTTGTAATACTGCCACCCGATGGACAAGGTACGGTGTTGCGACACAGGTATTACAGCCCAGAGATGATTGGCTGTTAAAGAATGCATCTCCTTAGCAACGCACACTCACAAGAGGAGCCAATGGCAGGGACAAGGTTTCGAAGGGCCACCCATATTTCACACCTATGATTAGACAATAAGTTGTATGCAGAAGGGAAAAGAGGGACACTGGCTGCTGAGTTTTGGAACTGACTGAAACTGTTTGCGTGGGACACAGTCAAACTATAAAACAAAGTGGGCCATACTTCTCCTCTTCCATTGCAATTACACTTATTTTATATGAGGTGGGAAAAGTCTTGAAGCTGAACATCATTTTGGTAAAGTATAAGAAAAGGGCTGCTAATTATATGTGATATTTTAAAGTCACTGCAGTTTAAAGTACAGTTAAAAGATTTAAAGAAGCAGTGTGTTTTTCAAGTTAGCATTTCACAGCCTAGATATTGTTTAAATCTGTATCTGATTTGTTAAGTAACTTATCTGTGCAATTTCTCATATTGTAAGTTAATTATGTATTAGGATAAATTGCAGTTAAATAGCAGAATATATATATATATATATATATATATATATATACATATTATCCTATTGCTTAAGAGCACAGTTTAAAATTGTATTGTTTGGATGTTAAAAGATTTGTAAATAAGGCTGGTTTTTAAGATAAACGTGTATGAATTTTGCATAGCATATTTAAATAGTTTTCAAGCGCATATAATATTATTTCATTTCTTTTTATTGCAAATATATTTCAATATGTTCATGGATATTAACTAAATAAAAGAATTCAGATATTTATATTAATTGTATGGTCTAGTAGATGCATGGTTGATTAGGGTTTCTATTTTTAAGGAAAATTATCATTTGTGTTGTGATTATAACCCTACAATAAGCTGATATATTATTTGGATAGCACTACTAGGATTTTCATAAATATACTGACAAAGTGGTGTACTTTAGAATTAGGTCTAACTTAGAAACCTTGCTATAATATGTATCTATACCTCATTTTAACGGTGCAAGAATAAACAGGTAGTCACAATGTCTTGTTTCATCGTGTGTTGAACCGCTTCATAACTCATGGACTATGGCAGCAGTCAAAAAGGATGGTCCCGCAAACTGTTGCAGGACCAATAAGTTCCGTACAATGGTCCATCAGTGTCTATGTGAGTGTGTCCAATGAGCTTGTGCACAACTGGCAACCAAACCTTCAGGTCTTCTGCTTTTTTCTATTTGATTTGGACCATTTTTCCGTTGATGTTTGGACCGCTGGCATTGGTGACTGTAGTGAAGGTATCGAAGATAGAAGTATCAGTGTTTCCAGTCTCAGTATTTAGTATACTTCTGGTATGTCAGCTGATTCTTTAATGGTGATTATCTTGGAGTCTTTGTTAATATAGAGGGCAAAGAGAAAACCTCATTTATATGGTATGTGGTTTCCTTAATAGTAATGTTAGTGGTCTCAGGAATCCCCTGTGTTGCAGGGTTCGAAGGCTAAGGTCCTGGTAGAATTGTATAACATTGCCCCTGAATTTAAACGTAGGGTTCCTTCTAGCGGCTTGAAGGATCTTATCTTTGTCTTGCAATAATACCATTTTTATTTTTATTATTATGCTGCGTAAATATGTGACCATCGGCCTGTTGCTATGTTCTGCAGGGGCAACCCTAAGTCCAATAACGTTTATGTATTTATCTTGCTATGTTGAAAAGGCCTCTAAAAATTATGTCTCACCACTGTTAGTTTTAGTACAAGGGACTCATTAGAATTTTGACCTAAGTTATCATTAAGACATCTCTCACCTTTTGAAATCAGGCCATCATCCAGTAGCCCGTTAACATACCAAGCCTTACAGCCATCCATCTTCTTTCCAGCGCCATCTTGGATTCACTTTATGACTGGCGCAGCCTATAATGGCCTTTAGAGCATCTTCAATCTCTGTCTCTGAATCTTTGGCCAGAGAACTGCTGAGTGCCGGTCATGTGCACTACTATCCTCTGTTAGGTATGTAGCTTTTGGGCTCCGGGTATGATCCAAGATGTTCCAGTGAACTGCGTCACCACTTTACCATTTTCCAGCAATGGAGCTTCCTCCGCCTCAAGCGTTGCTCATCTGCGGCAGCAAAAGGTTTGCTGTAGATTTGTAGATGATCCTACTTAGTGCCGGATGCTTTTAGTGCCTGTTTCCTCTTTTTAGTCACTGTACTTAGCGGAGCTCGGTCAGGTCACGTCCCCTTCATGTTTCTTTAAAAGGACATGAAACCCAAATGTTTTATTTCATGATTCAGAAAGTTCATGCAATTTTAGACAACTTTCCAATTTACTTCTATTATCTAATTTGGTTCATTCTCTTGATATCATTTGTTGAAAAGCATATCTAAATAAGCTCAGTAGCTTCTGATTGGTGTCTGCACATAGCTGCCTTGTGCTATTTGCTAACCTATGTGCATTGCTTAAACAAACAATACCTAAGAATTAAGGACATTAGATAGTAGAAGTAAATTGGAATGTTGTTTAAAATTGTACTCTCTAACTGAATCATGAAAGAAAAAATGTGGGTTTCATGTCTCTTTAAACTTCTCTTTGTACAATAAACACAGTTAGTAATTGCTCATGATTATCCACTTAGTTTAAAAAAGACCTTACGCGTTAAATAGGAATGCACTGAATATTACTTTCTGCATTTTGTAATATATAGATGTGTCTAAAGTTCTGAATCTTATCTAACCTTGCATGATGAATTGGCTTCATACAGAGATGGATTATCTCTCTCAAGGGTGCATTTATAACTTTCACTACAATGTCTTGATCATATGGCATAAACGGTTGCAATATTGTTAGCAGGAGAGGGAAAAAAATGAAGAATTCAAGGAAACACAATGAGACATCTGTTCAGAGAATGTTATTTTTTATTATTATTATTTTTAACAGTAACAGTTACAATAAAATTCACTAATACAATTTTATTTTAATAAAACACATGGGTGAATGTAATTTAAACTAAATGGTTTAAGCATATTTTGCAGCCAAATGGTTTAACAGCTTTTAGTTTGTCACATAAAAGGGCAACTGGAAAATATCCACACCATTTTCTCAGGAGCTTTTCATTTATGAGAAACAAGTTGTCAACAAAAATGTTGACTGAAAGTTTAGATCTCACATTTCAATTAAAGGGACGTACATGTGTAAAAAGATGATGCATTCATGTGATAAGCATTTTATTGTTGCACTATTGCTTATATATAACTATGGGGTTGATTCCAATCTATTGGGAGATTTGTTTTCCATAGGAAAAAAGGGCACTTTTTATTTTAATGTAATCACAATTACGTTTTTTACTTGTTCTCAGAGTCTATAATGGGCTAGATTACTTTTGTGTGTGAGCGTTATTAGGTTTTTTTCCGTATTTTTTCACACGTCATAAATAGCGCCCGTATTACAAGCTTAAAGTAAACACGTTCACTCAAGTGCAATTGCGCTTTGAGTTTATCGGGTTAGCTCGACTGAAGAACTTACGTAAACTGAGATTTTATTGTAAGTATATTAAGATTTGTATAGGTGGAACTCGATGGTCTTTTTTCAACCTCATCTACTATGTTACTATGTAGTTTGTGTTATCATGCTTTAGAAAGGAAAGAACACTGAAGGGTGCATTATCTCTGTACCATTTAGTGAAAATGACAACCACTATAATGTAACTTTGAGAGGTGTCAAAGGGCCAATGTATATGTCAGTTTTGGTTGTGTTTGCAGTTATTTAACTGAAAATACATTTTCTGGAACTTTTCTAGTTAAAACGCTTTGCTGCTGTTGGCTTTTAATTGCCAAATCCATTTTGATTGTAATGACTCGAAAAACATGCTTGGCATATTGGGCTAGATTAAAAATGGAGCGCTAATTTATGATGCACCCATAAATTGGAAATTCGCCTCTTTAGGGCACACGATAAATAATCAGCCATTACAAGTGATTGGTTAATGCTACTGCAAGCTCACGGTAGCAATTAGTCCTCCAAAAATTAACTAGAAGTCAGACCTCTGGTTAATTTTTAAAATATCCCCAAATTCCCCCCAAAATAAAGTGTGAGGTCCCTTTTTGTTACAAAAAAAAATCATTTTTAGGGGTTAAAGTATGCATGTGTGGGGCACTGAACAGTGCCTTTACCTAGCGGTCAATGAGGACTGTGTGTTCCCTGTAAATATATATGTATATGCTTATATACATATAATATGTGAATAAAGACATATTAACACATAGATATATATGTAAATAAGCATATACATATATATTTATACTTTGCTGCCCATCGTTGCACGACTTACCCCCTTCGCCATGCTAGGTTCTCAGTGGTGTCTCATGGCATAAGAACAAGGCTTCCATTGTAGCCTATGGAATCACAGTCTCATGAGTGTGAAGCGTCCCTGCAATGCGAACATGAGGTCGCGTTTGCATTGCGCCTAACTTGTAATACATTTCCTGGTATTACTGTGTGGAGCACAAATATCGCAATCGCGTAAGTGCAATTTTGCGCTCCATTCGTAATCTGGCCCATTGTCAGGAACTGAATTATCGGGAGCTGATATGGGAACCCCTGCAAATGGGTTAAAATATAGTTCAAATCAGCTCCAGAGCAGCAATGCACTGCTGGAAGCTAGCTTAACAAAGCTGATGAGCCAATGACAAAAAGCATATGTGTGTGTAGAATCTAGTGCCAGTAGTGCATTGCTGATCCTAAGCCTACCAAGTTATGCTTCTCAACAAAAGACACCAAGAGAAAGAAGTAAATTTGATAAAATAAGAAAACTGAGGACTGTTAAAGGAGCATGCTTTATCTGAACCATGAAAGCTTAATTTTTATTTTCATGTCCCTTTAAGCAAGTACAGAATCAGAAAATTCACTGATTATTGCTTTTAAGCCTTTTTTGTTTCAAGAAAAATAGCATCATAGCAAATACATCATTAACTTCAAGGGGATGAGACTATTCCAAACATGAATCTTCTCTATGGGAAACAGACAGAATAATCCCTCACCATAAATAGTCTGTGCAGGATTTCTATTTATAAAGGCTCCTTTCCAAAACATTTAAATTCATGAATGAAAATGTGATATAGACTCTCTGGGCCCCATTTATGAAAGCTTGGATTGGCAAGGTTAGCCTCTGGGAAGATTGTCCACTGGGCATCGCAGTAAGCAGGCAGTACCCACTGCCTGCATTTAAAATTGAACAAGTAATTGCTTATGCAGCCATGACCCCTGCTCTTACGGAGCCAATTGTGCAAGAGCAGGGCTTGTCAAATCATCCCGGTCAGATCCAATCAGGCTGATATAATTCCAAGAGCCTTAAGGTGGCCGAGAGGTTAAGTAGCAGTGGTGTTAATACCGCAGCTGCTTAACTAAAATCTTCAGCCCCCTTGGGCTAGCCTGAAATGCTCGGGTCCATAGCTGTGTGCAGCTTCATAAATGTGGCCTTCGGAGTGAGTAAAAAAAAATTCTACTATGCTAATAGAATCACTTTATGGGGGAAATTTGGAGTTTAATGTCACGTTAAAGATTAGATAGCACACCATGGTGAGTTTTAATACTATGGGGACGATTTATCAAGCTCCAAATGGAGGTTGATGCAGCTGTTTCTGTGCAAGCCTTCAGGCTCGCCGGAAACAGGAGTTAAGAAGCAGCGGTCTTAAGACTGCTCTGAGGCTGCGGACATCAATCTGCCACAATTGCATACGATCGTGTTGATTGACACCCTCTAAATCTGCAGGGGACAAAATTGCACAAGGAGTTCAATAGAACTGATTGTGCAATGATAAATGCTGACAGCATATGCTGTCAGCATTTATCGATGTGTGGCGGACATGATCGCTACAGTGGATCATGTCCGTCCGCACCATGATAAATCTACCCATATGCGTTCTCAGTAAGCCTCTTTCTCTCTTTATCAGTTATTCTCTATATTTAATTGTTATGAACAAGCTCTTATGTACAAAAGGGTTTTTAAAACAGTATTTTACTTTTTATTCAGTATTTAAGTGCTTTAGGGGGGAGCCCCAAAGGCTTTGCATATAGAGCATTCTCTATTTTACTTTTTGCTGGCCAATCAGAAGAGTATGTAGGTTCAACAGTTAGCTCATCCACTCATAATCCTGATAAGTTGAAATGATTAACCACCCAAATTTCTTTAAATATATTAGGGTAGTCCGTATTCAATTTAAACATGACAATATAGCTGAAGAAAGACAATCTATTGCTGTGTATTCCCTAGTGCCCCCCCATTTTATGTAATACTAAAGGGAGCTCAATTAATGTAAGAGTGGAGTTAGTGGTGTTGTTTGTTACGGTGGCCACATGAGGGGTTTTGTGTTAGAGAGGTTTTATGAATCACGTCTTACAATTGCAATTACAGCGAACAACAATGAGGAGTTCAGTTTAGCCATTATATTAGTGGCATGTATGTAGTTGCTAGGGTTAATTGAGGTTATGAAATCATGACAATGTTTTTAGATTTAAAATATGGTGGGGGGGTTGGTACATGCAGCTATGATTAAAGTATTTTGGAAGATCCAGACAGTACAGTTAACATGTGTTAGAGTATTAGTGTGGTTTGGTTAAGGTGAATTGAGAGGTTCAGTTACGTTCTGTCATTCAGGGTTTGGAACAGTGATGTTAGGGTAGTGGGAAGAAAAGGCTGCCTTTTGCAGAGGGGGGGATTCATTTGTTGTGGGGAGGTCAAATAAGGGGCATTTAAGGTTTAAATGTGCTGGGTGGATTTGAGAAAGCAGTGGTTAGGGTTACAGTGTAGTGGGGTGATGGAAGTTTTTTCACACTGATGCTACTGATACTGAGTTCACAAACTACTTGTTAGATAGTCATATAAACCGTTTTTAATTGTTTTTATATGACCATCTGTTGGTCTTTTTTAATTAAAGCTGTTTTTATAAAACATCATAAGTTAAAATGTTTTGCCTGTTCCAGTCCTGTATCCAATATAGACACTGAGAGGGTGGTATACTCGAAGTCACATCTGAATTCTGATGTCTGGATCACTGGAGCTTTTTTTGCCATGAGTGAGCTTGCTAGATAGCTCTAATATTCTAGCCTGCTTGCAATCACCTATTATGATGATTGTTAAGTGTGAGTTTCTTTAAACACTTTTGACCTACCATTGCTGGTGTTGTGATACACTATGTGGCGCCCCCTGTTTTTTATTACCTTTCTGTAGTCATAGAAACCAGTCACTAAATAAAAGTGGGTTGGGTTTGATCCCTAGAATGGAGCCTCAATCAAATATGGTGTCACTCAATTTTTCAATTATAGTTACATTATAGTGACTTCAAACTGACCCTTATTTGCAGTAACACTCAAATATTTAGTATCAGAGTAACAGTGAGCTGAAAGCTCAGATACACAGAGTAAAATTTATTCTCATGGATTTATGGATTGTATTTCATCTAGCTCAGTGTAATTTTCTCACACTGCTATGATTAGTTTTTCTGTTGAGTATTCTGGGTATAATATTCTGAAACGGGATATGATTTTTTTTGGTGATTAATATGAATTTCTTACCGGTTTTGACTGTTAACAATATGTTAAATATATTAGAACATTTGCTAGATAATTGTGCATTATGAGCTTAAACAGCTGTAAAATACAATGAAAACTTTAGTTCCATAAGGGACTATCAATTATCATGACCTCAAAGTGTGAAATAAATCAAAACTTTATCCAAATATTTCCAACATCTGTCATAATTATTATCTACAATGCAATTTGCTATGCTTTGAGTAATCTATAATTTGTACATTTGGTTCTCTATGGCTTTTAATAACTTTATTGTCTTCCACAGTCTTTGTCTTGGAAAGCTCTAAATTACATTTTATATAGCTGATTTTTGTGATGACATTAGTGTCAGCAAATCTTTTAATATGATAAAGTGATTCTTCAAATAATCTCATATAAAAATAGATTAAAATCCATTATTCCTCCTCAATAAACATTATTTCAGTTGAATAAAATTACTGATATTTGTATAAGAACATTCAAATATTGACTTTACTTTAAGGATGATTTCAATACATTTATCTCAAAAGTTGGCTAATTCATCAGTCTCTTTTACAGCATCTACCTCCACACAACACCTTTATTATATATACAAGGGTAAGCAATAGCACTATAATAGGCAGTCCCCACTAATATTAAAGGGACTGTAATTAAAATTCTTCTTTCGTGATTCAGATAGAGCATGAAATTTTAAGCAACTTTCTAATTTACTCCTATTATCAAATTTTCTTCATTCTCTTGGTATCTTTATTTGAAATGCAAGAATGTAAGTTTAGATGCCGGCCCATTTTTGGGGAACAACCTGGGTTGTCCTTGCTGATTGGTGGATACATTCATCCACCAATAAAAAAGTGCTGTCCAGAGTACTGAAACAAAAAAAAAATTAGATGCCTTCTTTTTTAAATAATGATAGCAAGAAAACGAAGAAAAATTGAAAATAGGAGTAAATTAGAAAGTTGCTTAAAATTGCATGCTCTTTCTGAATTACAAAAGAAAAAATTTGGGTACAGTGTCCCTTTAATATAACTATTTAGCAACTATTTAGTATGCTGCTGAGCATGATTACATTATTACATAATCAGTGGGTTGGTGCTTTGCATTAAGATAAATTTATGCAAAAATTGTTTTAAGAAGAGATCCACGGAAAGATTGCAGTGTAGTACTCTATGCCCAGACTACAGAGTAGGCACTTTTTACTGGTAATAATAAAACATAACTTTTAATGGGTATAGTAAAATAAAATGACAAAACATACACACTTTTAATTTAAAAATTTAAACTCTGTGAGGCTACAACCTGGTATTTAGATGATGTGGTGATGTATATTAATCTCAGGCCTTGAATAAAGGAACGATAAAACACAGAGCGCATCCACGACTCAAGCTGAATCCAAAACAATTTATTCCGAGCATACAAATTATTGCACTTACAAAAAAGTAAAGCAAATGTGCCTTGATTATAACTAGTCCGTGAAACAGATCCAGGTGACAGTTCCCTACGGCTTTGGGTGAATTGCCCTCTGTATCCTCCTCCTGTACACCCTCCGCTCTGATTTATCACTTGGGACTTTTTAAATCTCTTTAGCAGTTTTTGCTGGATACTAATGGTTATTCAAATCAGTTGCCTTCAGAGTCTTGAAAAAGTCCGAATGAGCAGGACGAAACGCGTAGACGATAGGAAGGTTCATCAGAATAACCATTAATATCCAGCAAAAACCGCAAAAGAGATTGAAAAAGTCCCAATTGATAAATCAGAGCGAAGGGTGTACAGGAGGAGGATACAGAGGGCAATTCACCTGAAGTCGTACGGAACTGTCACCCGGATCTGTTTCACGGACTAGTTATAATCAAGGCACATTTGCTTTACTTTTTTGTAAGTGCAATAATTTGTATGCTCAGAATAAATTGTTTTGGATTCACCTTGAGTCGTGGATGCGCTCTGTGTTTTTTTTTTTTTAAATAATTTTTTATTGAAGTGAAAATAAAGATTAACAAACAAGATTCGCCCTAAGGCCATTGTTACAACAAAGTGAGTAATACATTGTCTATATACTGACATTATCGGAAAAAAAAAACAAAATGCACATGTAAAAGATAATGACATATCAAATCTTAACATGGAGATAAACAAAAGTTTAGGCGAGGTGAAACAGAACTTCATTTTATGTTATATGTAGCTAATGATCCCTGTATTGATAGAAAATAATACTCTATAATCTAAAAATGGTGAGATGCAGGGAGTTGGCTTTTATCTGGCCACTTTTGGGTCAGAGTGTATAGGGGGGGGAGTTCAACGGACAAGAGCCGCTCAAAATGGGGGAAGGGAGGGGGCGTGGCTTCCTATGCAGATAGAATTCTCATTCTAAGAATAAGATGGTCAGTGTTAATCTTAAATATATACATTTCCTGAGTGTTAGTCTAGCTAACAATTATATACTAACGTGTGTTGGGGTCAGTACTGAAGGCTAGTAAATGGTAGGATGCTAATATTGGCAGGGGGGGAGATCTAGATATACTAGGTGTCCAATGGAGGAAATGCCAAAGGCTAAAGATTATCTACCTAATTGCTCATCAATATAAGGGTCAGTTGAAATATTAGCAAGCTTGGTCAAGGGGTCCTATAATCGCCTGTAAAATGAAATATTAAAGACCGGTAACGAGGTCTATGAGTTAGTAGGGATGGAATAGGATGTTTACAACATTGTACAAACGATTCAAGGCCATAAAACCTTAATATAATGTATGTAAGCAGGACTTATGATTTTGGTCTATGCCCGTGTCTGCCAGATTGTATGTTAAAGAACTACGTAATACTGGGGATAATAATTAGTTCTATAATGTACACAAATTATCTCTAAGAGCTAATTCTAGAGCTAGGAACCCAAGTATACACTATATAACCTCATTGGGCTGAAAGTCATATTAGACCTTATGATATATACAGAATACTTCTAGTAGATACGTTTATGAATATCTGTGATTAGAAGGTATATAAAAAATTGTGAGTATGATGTATAAAGCTATTCTATCTAAATTGCTTTAAGAGGGTTATCAAAGGAAGTTGGACTAAACATATTCAAATATAAACTAGAAACCTCTCTGACATTGTCTCAGGAAGGCTAGCTAAATTTACATTGACGCTTACAGATAAAACACATTAACAATGCTAGTACTATTGATGAAGTTTGAGGCGAAGGACCCTAATATCTCGGCCGCTGATAGGAGAGCCCTGAATGATACCACAGATGTCAGTAGGGATTATTTTAAATTGCTATAATAAAAAACAAAAAACAAATGTCGTGTAAAAGCTGTAAGGTTATCATCTTGAGTAAGAGAGTTTATTTGGATCATAGGGGAATATAAAGAAGTCCTAACAGAATTCTGTTGTAGCTGCTCCTTATAAGAAACCTTATCAGATTATGGTAACCTGTACATCCTTGTACTAAGAATATCTAGGCTGGGAATATACTGGAAAGAAGTGATGATGTGAGCTTACCAAATATATAGCTGTGAAAAAAGGATTCAAAAGAACAGCATTCAGCTGAATTCTAACCACCCATAATATAGCAAGATTTCGACAACTTCAAGAGGTATTGAGGTGGATGTGAAAATGTGTATGTACCATATAAACTGACCCAAGTCAGGTATTTGAAGCTGAGCCTTCTGTAATCTTAGCATTGCTACAATATAAAACCTCAACTCTAATAAGAAAAGAATATACATATATAAAATAGGACAAAACATGTGCAACTCTAGTATTAAATTAAATGCTTGCTAACTGTCTCCATCCTGAGAGCAAATGAAGCCCGCAGTACTGTAAGGAGAAATACATAACTTAAATGATGACTTAAATGATGACACCTTTTCTGCTGCCTTACTCTCATTGAGAGATTAGTCCAAAGATTAGTCGAGTCAAAGTGGCCATTGGAGAAAATTTGTACATGTAAAGGGAGCAGTTCCATAGTAAGCGAGCTGGCATTAATATGGAAAGGGAACAAACCAAGTGGGTAAGTGTAAGTAGAATGTCTTCTGTCTCCCCGCAAACGTGTTATCGCTGGAAACTTAGCAGTTCATAGATCAAAGACTTACTTAAACTGCCACGATATATAGTTCATCCAAGGCTCTGGCAATATTGACTGCGATGTCTAAGACCTCTTCTGTGAAGTCAATCAGCGCAGAAGGTGGACATAGAGAACCTATGACGCCTTTTATAATTAAAACGTTGGCCTGCCTCCAGGATCCCAAGCATGTGTAAAATGAACTCTGCAACGCAAAGGGGAAGAACGGGTAAAGGCCCCCGAAATGAGTAACCTCCAAGAAAGAGTTGCTGCTTTCAGTCTCCCGCAGGATGACTCCGTCGTAGAGTTGTATAATGACGAAACCTGATGGTAGTTCCAAATACAAGATTGTGTGGTCCCATATATTTTATTGCAAATTAGGGTAATGTCCTCGTCAGGGTTGTCATTAGTGAAGGGGGTAAATGTATGTAGAGGGAGATTTAGCGATGTCCCCGGAGAGTGAGTGGGATGAATTAAAATATGAGTAGGCTCCATTGACGGTAAAGTCCCTGAGACTGGGAGTGCTGCGTTCAAATCTGCTACTGGGTGAACAGTTATTTCCAAAAGCAACGTGCGTTGTTCCGACTTGCCTTGTACTCCCTTTTTACTGTTTAGGGACAAATTTTCACTAGACCATGTGGTGCAGTCTCCACCCGAGAAGCGACATGAGATAGAAAGGTCTATAAAGATATTGTCCATCTTAGTCTCCAGGTTTGCAAGCAAACATTCCACATTGGCATGAAACTCCTCCATATTTGAGCTAATGCAGCTTTGCGGTAATAAATCTCAATTTGCTAAACCCGGAGGCTTTAAGTAGGTGTCGTAACTTTCGATGTAGGCCGCTGTTTAGCTCCACACCAGTCTAGATAGGGTAACAGGAATTATATTCGGGTATATCTGGTGTCATTTGATGTAGCATAAGCAGAAGAATGTGGATCTTGTACTTAAAAGTAGAATGATATAGCTGCTCCGGTATAATCAGTATTTTATCATTATAAGGCAGAGAGCCTCATGATTTTGCGTCTTGTCCTGTCTGCTTCCTAGCCACGCCCCCCCTGCGCTCTGTGTTTTATCGTTCTAGTGTATCCTTTGTCAGTGCACTCCTTAGTGCCCTGGAAAAAAGAAGCAGCACTACTGGCTCATCATTACGGGAGAATTACCCAGAGGAAGAGAGAACATCCAGTGGAAGTAAAATCAACAAACATTAGTTTTACCATACTCCTTGTATTGTTTATGTTTTGAAGTAGATATATTTTATTATAATAAATTAAATACAAAAATAGAGCATTTGAAACATTTGAAATGGTTATATTTTGAAGTATCTATATAATAATAATATTTCTAATAATTATTTTATACATAGAACGGTACGTACAGCTAGCGCAGTATTTTGTTGTATTTGCCTTGAATAAAGGAGTATCAAATAACCACAGAAATGTTAATTTTGTTGGAGCCTAACTTCCTCTAAAAGTAGTAGACTGAAGTGAAATAATTGTGAAAGTCACAATAGGGTAGTGGTGATAATATATCTAATTGAGATCAGCACTATATTAGTGTGATAGATTATCACAGATAGATTATTTTATGAAATAGCTGTGTGCCAACTTCACAGGTTTTTGGCAATACTAAATGCTAGCAACACAGGAAGCAATTGGCTACATAGTGACTATTACATAACAAATTATCTAATTTTCCCCTGTGAAGCGCTAAAAAGTTACTGTGGGGAAAAAAAGTATTTAGTCAGCCATCAGTTGTGCAAGTTCTCCCACTTAAGAAGATGAGAGAGGCCTGTAATTTTCATCATAGGTATACCTCAACTATGAGAGACAAAATGTGGAAACAAATTCATACAATCACATTGTCTGATTTGGAAAGAATTTATTTTTTATTATTATTATTATTATTATTATTATTATTATTATTATTATTATTATTATTATTATTGTGGGAAATAAGTATTTGGTCAATATCAAAAGTTCATCTCAATACTTTGTTACATATCCTTTGTTGGCAATGACAGAGGTCAAACATTTTCTGTAAGTCTTCACAAGGTTGTCACACACTGTTGCTGGTATGTTGGCCCATTCCTGCATGCAGATCTCCTCTAGAGCAGTGATGTTTTGAGGCTGTCACTGGGCAACATGGACTTTCAACTTTCTCCAAAGGTTTTCTATGGGGTTGAGATCTGGAGACTGGCTAGGCCACTCCAGGACCTTGAAATGCTTCTTACAAAGCCACTCCTTCGTTGCCTGGGTGGTGTGTTTGGGATCATTGTCATGCTGAAAGACCAGCCACATTTCATCTTCAATGCCCTTGCTGATGGAAGGAGGTTTGCCCTCAAAATCTCACGATACATGGCCCCATTCATTCTTTCATGTACATGGATCAGTGTTTCTACCAAACAGTTCTACTTTGGTTTCATCTGACCATATGATATTCTCCCAATCCATACTTCAGACGTGCCCGGACATGTACTGGCTTAAGCAGGGGGACATGTCTGGCACTGCAGGATCTGAGTCCCTGGCAGCGTAGTGTGTTACTGATGGTAGCCTTTGTTATGTTGATCCCAGCTCTCTGCAGGTCATTCACTAGGTCCCACCGTGTGGTTCTGGGATGTTTGCTCACCGTTCTTGTGATCATTTTGACCCCACGGGGTGAGATCTTGTGTGAAGCCCCAGATCAAGGGAGATTATCAGTGGTCTTGTATGTCTTCCATTTTCTAATTATTGCTCCCACGGTTGATTTCTTCACACCAAGCTGCTTGACTATTGAAGATTCAGTCTTCCCAGCCTGGTGCAGGTCTACAATTTTTTTTCTGGTGTCCTTCGACAGGTCTTTGGTCTTCACTATAGTGGAATTTGGAGTGTGACTGTTTGAGGTTCTGGACAGGTGTCTTTTATACTGATAACAAGTTCAAACAGATGCCATTAATACAGGTAATGAGTGGAGGACAGATCTTGCTTGTTTGTAGGTGACCAAATACTTATTTTCCACCATAATTTGCAAATAAATTCTTTCCAAATCAGACAATGTGATTGTCTGGATTTGTTTCCACATTTGTCTCTCATAGTTGAGGTATACCTATGATGAAAATTACAGGCCTCTCTCATCTTCTTAAGTGGGAGAACTTGCACAATTGGTGGCTGACTAAATACTTTTTTCCCCACTGTAATAGTAATCAGGATAGTCGAATACAGACAAATATAAAAAACCTTTTTACCTATAGGGCAGATAATGTATCAGTAAGATTCTAAGCTGAACATTATACTGCAGGTAACTACTATAAGGCAGTATTTTGACTAAAGCTAATCATTGATATTTGCTACACCAACCTATTTATTTAATTTTGCACCAAGATCTTATATGCTCTCAGGAATTTATTTTGCAGATATTTCAGCATAAAAAGTGATACTTTAATGCATTCTAAGTTTGTATAAGGAATCTATCTATAAAAACTACCACTGAGCCTTTTGAAATACAATAGTTAGCTATTGCCACACAATAAATGGCATATGCCACTAATAACATATGGTTAACTGTTATCTTAAGCACACGTGTTTAAGCACAACATCTTTTGACATATTTGTACACAGTATATAACCAATATTTCTCAAACTGGTTATCAGCATAAGCCTTTATTATATGGTTATTAGGTAACATAGTTTCACGTGTCCAAGCATAACATTCATAGACACCGTGGCACAAAGCACATAACTCCATATTACTAAAACTCTGTTGCAGTCCCAGCATAGATTATTACCACTTGAGGGTCCAGCGTGATCTGCTAGTTGGTTGTTATCCAGCAACATTACTATAAACCATTGATGCAAATGGAGCATTACCCACTGTGATATAACAGTTGGAAGCAATATACACTCTACATAGACTTGGTGCACTCTCAGCCTAGTTGCTGGAGAAATTAGCACATTTTCACTTGTTTTTCTTGTGGGTGCTATCTACACCCTTTTGCCTTATTAATTCACCTATTGTAGCTATCGCTAAGAGACATTTAATTTACTATGTGATAATGTGTCACTTAAACCTGATAAACTGTTTCATTATCTGAACACTATTTTCGCTATCAGCCATGCAAGCATACATACTGTATTTCTAGTTTAGGAACCAATTCCTATATTATCACCACTACCCTATTGTGACTTTCACATTTATTTCACTTCAGTCTACTACTTTAAGAGGAAGTTAGGCTCTAACACAATTAACAATTCTGTGGTGATTTGATACTTCTTTATTCAAGGCCTGAGATTAACATACATCACCACCAACCAGATAACAGGTTGTAGCCTCACAGAGTTTGAATTTTGAAATTTAAAGTGTGTATGTTTTGTCATTTTATTTTACTATACCCATTAAACGTTATGTTTTATTATTACCGGTAAAACTGTCTACTCTGTAGTCTGGGCATAGAGTGCTACACTGCAATCTTTCCGTGAATCTCTTCTTATCCACAGTTTTTGCATAAACCTTCTGTATATTACCCTCTACCAAACACCAGCACCCAATAGCTTCCAGAAGCAGTCAATACTGACAGAACCCGACTTCACCCATTGACTTTCCACCATGACCAGCCAATGCCCAAAATGCATAGCTACTCTAGAACCAAATATCTACAATGCACATACAAGCCAAAACCACACCAACATTCTCATATACCAAACATATAATTTCTACCCTCAGCCACACTTATGACAATGAAGTACATAAGGTAATTGTAGCATGTATCCCCTTCCTTTGGCACCAAAGCTATACCAGACATCTACTACAAGACACACGTTGGTAAACACCACCCTTAGTACTCACCACAACAAGTGCACTCTATCCCCTTTGGAACACTTCTCATGCCTAATAAACCACTGCCCAAATATTCCAACAATTTATGACCCTCATAACAAAATTAAAAGTTTTAGTTTTTTTTTATAAAATCACTTTATAAATAAAATCACACTTTTAAGGGGACATGAAACTCGAAATTTAATTTTCAAAATAAATTATGAAACTATATTGCAAAGCTGTTTTTACTACTTATATTTTAATATTTTATATTACAATTTTATATTGTTTAAGTAAAAGGAATTTTCTTAAACATTCTCCAGTGTATTTTTCATACTTGGATATCCTTTTAAGATCTTGGAGCCAAAACAATGTTATGTAATTTTATGTCAATGCACAATTCATGTTACTATTTGTGAGGGAAATAAAAACCAACAAAACTGACATACATTAAGTAATTCTAGTACATTGATTAATAAGATATTGGAACTATGATCAAATGGCTTTATTAAGAATTTACATATCAGAAATGATCAGCAATAATCAACTTATGTTTCAAGTACAGTCTACAATAGCTTAGAGACCAAAAAAATGTGTATGCTATTAGAAAAAAAAATGAAATATTCATTAGGATACTCAGAATTAAAGGGACAGTCTACACCAGAATTTGTATTGTTTTAAAAGATAGATAATCCCTTTATTACCCATTTCCCAGTTTTGCATAACCAACACAGTTATAATAATATACTTTTAACCTCTGTGATTATCTTGTATCTAAGCCTCTGCAAACTGCCCCTTTTTTCAGTTCTTTTGACAGACTTGCAGTCTAGCCAATCAGTGCCTGCTCCCAGATTACTTCACGTGCACGAGCACAGTGTTATCTATATGAAATATGTGAACTAACACCTTCTAGTGGTGAAAAACTGTTAAAATGCAATCTGAAAGAGGTGGGCTTCAAGGTCTAAGAAATTAGCATATGAACCTCCTAGGTTAAGCTTTCAACTAAGAATACCAAGAGAACAGATCAAAATTGGAGATAAAAGTAAATTGGAAAATTGTTTAAAATAACATGCTCTATCAGAATCATGAAAGTTTATTTTGGCCTAGACTGTCCCTTTAATTCATTCCTTAAAAGGGTAGAAACCACATTTTTGTTATTCACATAGTTTTGAAATGTTAAAAACCTTTCTATTTTACTTCTATTATCAAATTTATTTTATTTTAATTTTACTATGTTCTGTTGAAAATCTGGAAGGTGGGCTCAGGAGCACTATAAGACCACTGTTTTGCAAGAATTAATTTTATGTTATATATATATTGAAAACATTGCTGCCATCTAGTGCACAAATGCATTCATGCAAAACTGCTGCCATATTGATTTTCATACACATGCATGCTACCAACCAAAGTATTCTCTTCAACTAAGAATTCCCTGAGAACAATTTGATAATAAAAGTAAATTTGAAACTGTTTTAAAAACTTTATGCTCTATCTAAATTTAAAAAAAAAAAAATGGGGGTTCATGTCCCTTTAATGTGTGTTGTATCCCTGCTTTTCTCTCAGATTCAGTCTGTTGGCAACACATTGAATATTGCTACAGGAATTGGGCCTTACAAAGCGAGGGGAATAAGGCAATTGGACTGAAGGACCCCACAATTATGTCTTGCTCTAGGAAATGGTAAGGGTGGCCCTGCTACAAGAATTCTTATGGTTAAGTGTACAGAACTGCTAATACGTTTAATATTCAAATTAGACTTCTTTTTAAAATAAAGGAACTGTATAATTTATTTGCTGAAGATCCTGTAAGTAGTTTTGCCTCCCGGACAGTATTTTACTGAGAAGGTCAGTATTTTTAAGGTTCAGGTCAATGTAACAACAAATACATAAAGAAATAAAGCCCCTGTCTTAGTGAAACTTCTATGTCTGTTGGAATCTTATTATAAACAAATAATCGATTAAAATCTGTCATAGCAGAAATGGTTACCGAGGGGAACCCTAACTGCAAGTAAAGTCTAGTGAAGCTGCTTTAAGAAATGCATTGCTCACCGTGCCAATGGGGTCATTTCATTTATTAGACTAAAGAATGAACAGGTTACCTGTGTATGCTTCTTCTGATGGACAAAATGGAGAACAATGCACATGCAAAAACACCAGTGACAAACAGTGTGTACTAGACATGTGAAGCAGCAAATTATTTGTTTTCCTAGCTGATTACTTTTGGGCATGCCCTGCAAAAAGCCCTTTTAAGGGCTGGTAAAAGAGCTGATTACTTTGTAATGTAGAATAGGGTAGGGACTTTTATTATTTATTTTATTTATTTTTTTTTATTAGGGGGCTTAGATTAGGTGTAATTAGTTTAAAATTCTTGTAATATTTTTTTTTTGTAATTTAGTTTAGTTTATTTAATTGTATTTAATTGTAGGTAATTTATTTAATTAATTTAATTATAGGGTAGAGTTAGGTTTAATTGTAACTTAGGTTAGGATTTATTTTACAGGTAATTTTGTAATTATTTTAACTAGGTAGCTATTAAATAGTTAATAACTATTTAATAGCTATTTTACCTAGTTAAAATACAAAGTTGCCTGTAAAATAAATATACATCCTAAAATAACTACAATGTAACTATTAGTTATATTGTAGCTATATTAGGGTTTATTTTCTAGGTAAGTGTTAAGTTTTAAATAGGAATACTTTAGTTAATAAGAGTTAATTTATTTAGTTAGATTAAACTTATATTTAACTTAGGGGGGTGTTAGGGTTACACTTAGCTTTAGGAGTTAATACATTTATTATAGTAGTGGCGAGGTCCGGTCGGCAGATTAGGGGTTAATACTTGAAGTTAGGTGGCGGCGACGTTGGGGGGGTAGATTAGGGGTTAATAAATATTATGTAGGTGTTGGCGATGTTAGGGGCAGCAGATTAGAGGTTCATAGGGATAATGTAGGTGGCGGCAATGTGCGGTCGGCAGATTAGGGGTTAAAAATATTTATTATAGTGGTGGCAATGTGGGGGGACCTCGGTTTAGGGGTACATAGGTAGTTTATGGGTGTTAGTGTACTTTAGAGCACTGTAGTTAAGAGCTTTATATACCGGCGTTAGCCCATAAAGCTCTTAACTACAGCCTTTCCATGGGCGTTAGGAGTCTTGTCGGTAGAGGGTGTACCGCTCACTTCAGTCAAGACTCTAAATACCGGCGTTAGGAAGATCCCATTGAAAAGATAGGATACCCAATTGGCGTAAGGGGATCTGCGGTATGGAAAAGTCGCGGCTTGAAAGTGAGTGGTACACCTTTACCTGGCCGACTCTAAATACCAGCGGGCGGCCAAAAGCAGCGTTAGGACCCCTTAACGCTGCTTTTGACGGCTAACGCAGAACTCTAAATCTAGGCGTTAGTGTTGCAGATCCCATAGCCTGTGCTTAAAGGGACACTGAACCCACATTTTTTCTTTCATGATTCAGATAGAGCATGTCATTTTAAGCAACTTTCTAATTTATTTCTATTATCAATTTATATTCGTTCTCTTGATATCTTTATTTGAAAAAGAAGGCATCTCAGCTACAAAGCCAGCACATTTTTGGTTCAGCCATGGACAGCACTTGTTTATGGTGCTGTCCAATCAGCAAGGACAACCCAGGTTGTTCACCCAAAAATAGGCCGGCATCTAAACTTACATTCTTGCTTTTCAAATAAACATACCAAGAGAATGAAAAAAATTTGATAATAGGAGTAAATTAAAAAAAAGTTGCTTAAAATTAATTTTTTGGGGTTCAGTGTCCCTTTAAGGATATTCTCCTTTAAAACGGGCTCTGGGATCCACCACACTAAGCCTCCTATTAGGGTGGCCCTAGACTTAAATATCTAGTGACTCAGTGATAAAGGCTCAGGATAAGTGTGGCTCCCTAGCGTGCTAGAGGTAAGAATATCCCCTTTAAATGTAAAGTTAAGAACATTTGATAATAGAAGTAAACTGGAAAGTTGTTAAAAGCTGTATGTTCTATCTAAATCATGAAATAAATCATTTTGGTTTTTTTGTCCCTTTAAGGGCCAGGTTACGAGTGGCAGGCTAACAGTTACGTGCAAGCGATATTGAGTTTATCACGGCAGTTTGCATGCAATAGGTGAAGTGCTCAAAATCGAAAGTAAATGCGAACGTGTGAGTGCAATTGTAATTTATGTTTGAATGATTAATGCAACCTCAAAGCTCTGGTTAAAAATAGATCAAAAATACATTACAAAGTACAATTACACTCACAATAACACTATCTAATAAAAATTATTTAAAAAAAATATTGCACAAAAAAAATGTATGAGGGCTCAAAGATATGAGGTCTCAGGTGTTACAAAAAACAAAGGCAGGCAGAGGTCATTAACATAGAGATACAGACATAAACATTAGGGATAGGCAGGGAAGTAATGTCCATTGCAAACTAAAATTTTGTAACGAATATTTGAGGAGATTTGTTTCCCCGAATATGCGTTCCCTGCACTATTTGTTTTTCGTTTAGTTTAAAATTAAATGAAAATTGAATTTTCGTTATACACATTCATTTTTGTAAATGTTTCAAAGCTACAGGTGAAAGGTTCCCATGTACCTACATACTTTTATATATATATATATATATATATATATATATATACGTTTATATCTATACCTATCTATGCCTATATATTATCATATATATAGGTATAGATATATAGTGTACCAAAAAAAACTCAGATACAAGTAGAAATATGAATAAATAGAACATATTCTGCTATGTTAAGAACATTGGAATGTGAAATATTCATAATTTCAAGTCAGGTTAGCGCACTTGAGAATATGCGATTGGGTGTTAGTTTTTTTCCCCCCATTGACTTCTATTGAGGAATACATTAACGCATTTGCAATATTCTAACTTCTGCTTTTTGCGTGCATTGTGGTAGGGTGCAAGCAAAAACTATAACTTGACTTTAAAATACTGACCCCTACAAGACTCCATACAATCATTGTCTGATCATAGAAGCAATTATTTTATATTAGTCCCTAATTGGCCACAACAGAGGCGAAAACATAAAACAAGAGATTTTAAAAGGGTTTGTCCATGGATA
This sequence comes from Bombina bombina, assembly GCF_027579735.1. Lineage (NCBI taxonomy): Eukaryota > Metazoa > Chordata > Amphibia > Anura > Bombinatoridae > Bombina > Bombina bombina. The sequence continues at coordinate 184,749,903 of NC_069502.1, forward strand.
GAAAATACTAGTTTACTAGAAAAAAAAATTATTTTTATTTTGTATGCATATACATTTAATGTATTCCTTAATTACTGATATGTATACTTTGCATATATAAAAAATTGTTTAATATCCCTTTAATAAATCTAGGCTACTGCCATAAATAATGAAAGCACTTGGCAGTGTTTGCAGTGTGAATACACAACATTTCAGTAGTCTGTTATCTAAAGACTTCAAGTAAAAGCAGATGTTTTAAGCTTTTGCATTACTGTGTTCTTCTGCTTCAGATGTTGGATAATGTCATAATGGTCAGCAGAAAGAGCTTTAAAAGATATTGCTTTTGCAAGATAGATTACACTTTGAGGTGATAAGGCAGATGTGATGAAAATGCTTGATATATACAAACATACTGACCTTGAGACAGCTCTTTTGGTCCTGTTCTACAAGAAAATTCATCTTGTCACCGACTCGCTACTTCTATTTTCTGGAAAAATGAATCTTCCCATGTTCAACCTAATCCTCAGCTCATGTGCATTAGTGATTTTATTAAGTTTAACTGATTTTTTTTTATTTATTTTTTAAATTATGGCATTACATAGAGAAAAACATAAAATAAATGATAGCATTACTTAAATAGCTACTTAAATATTTGTTGAGATCAGTCCCATATAATAAAATGCTTCTATCTTTTAAAGTTTTAAAATAAACATTATTTATATTTTTATTTTATTTTACATTACAGACATTTTTATCAACATTCATTCTAATAAACAATGGAATGTTTGACTCACATGTTGATTTTCATTTTATTACCTAATTAAAAACGCTGCTTGTACATATCTGCAACAGGAAGTTTAATTAAATAAACAGACACGCAATTAAAATTATTGCTGGTTAATTCCTTAATGCATTCCCATAAACGATGCCTTAGATTCCCTGAAATACATTGATATTTCAGTTTGAACTCACTCTTGACATAACCCCTCTTATAAAATACCCTCCCCCTAAAAAAACAAAGGCCCTTTTCGTTGGAGTCAGTGCCTACTTACCTTACATTTACAATCCATGCCAGAATGGTTAACCACTTGCTGCCTCCTGGCCCCTCTACTTGTTTATTCCCTCTAATGATGATTATCAAAAACTTGCAGCATAAAGAAAAATACCGCAAAACTTTTTTTTCTTTTCTTATATAAAGTGATAGTAAAGTCAAAATTAAACATTCAAGATTCAGACATAAGGGCCAATTTGTCATTGTGCGGGTGGACATGATCCGCTGTAGCGAGTCATGTCTGCCGCACATCGATAAATGCTGACAGCATACGCTGTCAGCATTTATCATTACCCAAGCATTTCTTGTGAAATGCTTGTGCAATGCCGCCCCCTGCACATTCGCAGGGGTGTCAATCATCCAGATTGTATCAGATCAAGATGATTGCTGTCCGCCCCCTCAAAGACCACTGCTCCTTAATTTCAGTTTCAGGGGAACCTGAAACTATGGGGGAAGATTACAGCATCTTTGCAGCCTACTTATCAAATTTGTTTTGTTCTCATGGTAACATATTGAAGCTAGTTAGGCTGATATTAGCTCAGGAGCATGCACGTGTCTTTAGCATTTTATGGCAGCAGTGTTTGCAACTATGTATAACATTGCTATAGACAATGTTGCAAACACTGTTGTCAGATAGATAAAGACATTTGCATGCTCCTAAACTCAAGTAGGATTAGTCTTTAAGAAGGATACCAAGAGAACTAAGTAAAACTATTTAAATAAGTCAATTCGAAAATTGTTTAAAACATCATGGTCTTCCCAATCCATTTAAGTTTAGACTTTACTGTCTCTTTATTATTAATTTTTAATGTCTCTTCTTCATATCTAGAACACTACTTAGGGGCTTATTCTATAAAGCTCTCTGGGCTGGTGAAATTCTTTCAGAATGGTCGCCAGCACTTTTATTTCCCTGGCGGAATTCTATAAAGCCATTTTTTTTTTTTACCCTGAAAACAGTTTGTCTCGCTAAGGGAAGTATATACTGCATTTTCGTATGTGAAGGGGATGCATGGATGCATACATTACAAAAGTGCACAAGGACAATCTTAATTTAAAAACCATACAAAACCAATAATTAAACCATTCATTCAAAAATATGCTGGAAAAAATTGTATTGTTAAGGTGCATCAAAAATTGTAACAAAATTGTTCACCAAAAATCATATTATATCAAAAACATAACATTTGTATTTAAATTACACAGGAATACATTGTATGAAATATGCACAGCATAAATCATAATTTAAAGGGATACTAAACCCAATTTTTTTCTTTTAGGATTCAGATAGAGCAGGCAATTTAAGGCAACTTCCTAATTTACTTCTATTATCAATTTTTCTTTGTTCTTTTGCTATCTTGATTCAGCACCATGGATAGCGCTTGCTTAATGGTGGCTACATTGATACTAAGGGGCCGAATTATTGAGCCGCTAGTTTCCGGTGAGACTGCTGCTCCATAACTTGTCCGCTTGCTCTGAGCCATGGACAGAAATCAACCCGATCGAATACGATTCTGTTGATTGACACCCCCTGCTAGCAGACGATTGGCCCTGAATCTGCAGGGGGTGGTATTGCACAAGCAGTTCTGGTGAACTGCTTATGCAATGATAAATGAGAACTCTCAAAGATCTTCAGCAATCTAAAATTTCTGTTCTGAAAAACTAACTGCAACAACAACCACCTAAATGATTCTTTTTTAATAGTTAATAATAAGTTTTACCTTAATTAGTTAATAACTATTTAACATTGTGTCAACATCTTCTTACAGTAATAGTAATATTATGTGACAAAGACACACCTCTTTGTGTACAGTGATGTTTGGAACATTTTGAGATATTTTAAATCACTTACGCCTAGATTTAGAGTTCTGCGGCCAAAGGGGTGCGTTAGCTATGCATGCTTTTTTCTGGCCGCACCTTTTAAATACCGCTGGTATTTAGAGTTCACAGAATGGCTGCGTTAGGCTCCAAAAAAGGAGCGTATAGCATATTTACCGCAACTTCAACTCTCGATACCAGCGGTGCTTACGGACGCGGCCAGCTTCAAAAACGTGCTCGTGCACGATTCCCCCATAGAAAACAATGGGGCTGTTTGAGCTGAAAAAAAAACTAACACCTGCAAAAAAGCCGCGTTCAGCTCCTAACGCAGCCCCATTGTTTTCTATGTGGAAACACTTCCTACGTCTGCACCTAACACTCTAACATGTACCCCGAGTCTAAACACCCCTAACCTTACACTTATTAACCCCTAATCTGCCGCCCCCGCTATCGCTGACCCCTGCATATTATTTTTAACCCCTAATCTGCCGCTCCGTACACCCCCGCCACCTACATTATCCCTATGTACCCCTAATCTGCTGCCCTAACATCGCCGACCCCTATATTATATTTATTAACCCCTAATCTGCCGCCCCCAACGTCGCCTCCACCTAACTACACTTATTAACCCCTAATCTGCCGACCGGATTTGAGCGCTACTATAATAAATGTATTAACCCCTAATCCGCCTCACTCCCGCCTCAATAACCCTATAATAAATAGTATTAACCCCTAATCTGCCCTCCCTAACATTGCCGACACCTAACTTCAAGTATTAACCCCTAATCTGCCGACAGGAGCTCACCGCAACTCTAATAAATTTATTAACCCCTAAAGCTAAGTCTAACTTTACCCTACCACCCCCCTAAATTAAACATAATTTAAATCTAACGAAATAAATTAACTCTTATTAAATAAATTATTCCTATTTAAAGCTAAATACTTACCTGTAAAATAAACCCTAATATAGCTACAATATAAATTATATTTATATTATAGCTATTTTAGGATTTATATTTATTTTACAGGTAACTTTGTATTTATTTTAACCAGGTACAATAGCTATTAAATAGTTAAGAACTATTTAATAGCTAAAATAGTTAAAATAATTACAAAATTACCTGTAAAATAAATCCTAACCTAAGTTACAATTAAACCTAACACTACACTATCAAGAAATAAATTAAATAAAATACCTACAATTACCTACAATTAAACCTAACACTACACTATCAATACATTAATTAAATACAATACCTACAAATAACTACAATTAAATAAACTAACTAAAGTACAAAAAATAAAAAAGAACTAAGTTACAAAAAATAAAAAAATATTTACAAACATTAGAAAAATATTACAACAATTTTAAACTAATTACACCTACTCTAAGCCCCCTAATGAAATTACAAAGCCCCCCAAAATAAAAAAATGCCCTACCCTATTCTAAATTAAAAAAGTTCAAAGCTCTTTTACCTTACCAGCCCTGAACAGGGCCCTTTGCGGGGCATGCCCCAAGAAATTCAGCTCTTTTGCCTGTAAAAAAGCACATACAATACCCCCCCAACATTACAACCCACCACCCACAGACCCCTAATCTAACCCAAACCCCCCTTAAATAAACCTAACACTAAGCCCCTGAAGATCTTCCTACCTTATCTTCACCTCACCGGGTATCACCGATCGGTCCTGGCTCCAAAATCTTCATCCAACCCAAGCGAGGGCTGGCGATCCATAATCCTGCGGCTGAAGAGGTCCAGAAGAGGCTCCAAAGTCTTCATCCTATCCGGGAAGAAGAGGCGATCCAGACCGGCAACCATCTTGATCCAAGCGGCATCTTCTATCTTCATCCGATGAGGAACGGCTCCATCGTGAAGACCTCCAGCGCGGATCAATCTTCTTCCGACGACGTCCAACTGAAGAATGACGGTTCCTTTAAGGGACGTCATCCAAGATGGCATCCATCGAATTCTGATTGGCTGATAGGATTCTATCAGCCAATCGTAATTAAGTTAGGAAAATTCTGATTGACTGATGGAATCAGCCAATCAGAATCAAGTTCAATCCGATTGGCTGATCCGATCAGCCAATCAGATTGAGCTCGCATTCTATTGGCTGATCGGAACAGCCAATAGAATGCGAGCTCAATCTGATTGGCTGATCGGATCAGCCAATCGGATTGAACTTGATTCTGATTGGCTGATTCCATCAGCCAATCAGACTTTTCCTACCTTAATTCCGATTGGCTGATAGAATCCTATCAGCCAATCGGAATTCGAGGGACGCCATCTTGGATGACGTCCCTTAAAGGAACCGTCATTCTTCAGTTGGACGTCGTCGGAAGAAGATTGATCCGCACTGGAGGTCTTCACGATGGAGCCGTTCCTCATCGGATGAAGATAGAAGATGCCGCTTGGATCAAGATGGTTGCTGGTCTGGATCGCCTCTTCTTCCCGGATAGGATGAAGACTTTGGAGCCTCTTCTGGACCTCTTCAGCAGCAGCATTATGGATCGCCAGCCCCCGCTTGGGTTGGATGAAGATTTTGGAGCCAGGACCGATCGGTGATACCCGGTGAGGTGAAGATAAGGTAGGAAAATCTTCAGGGGCTTAGTGTTAGGTTTATTTAAGGGGGGTTTGGGTTAGATTATGGGTATGTGGGTGGTGGGTTGTAATATTGGGGGGGTGTTGGTATTGTAAGTGTTCTTTTACAGGCAAAAGATCTGAATTTCTTGGGGCATGCCCCGCAAAGGGCCCTGTTCAGGGCTGGTAAGGTAAAGGAGCTTTGAACTTTTTTAATTTAGAATAGGGTAGGGCATTTTTTTTATTTTGGGGGGCTTTGTAATTTCATTAGGGGGCTTAGAGTAGGTGTAATTAGTTTAAAATTGTTGTAATATTTTTCTAATGTTTGTAAATATTTTTTTATTTTTTGTAACTTAGTTCTTTTTTATTTTTTGTACTTTAGTTAGTTTATTTAATTGTAGTTATTTGTATGTATTGTATTTAATTAATGTATTGATAGTGTAGTGTTAGGTTTAATTGTAGGTAATTGTAGGTATTTTATTTAATTTATTTATTGATAGTGTAGTGTTAGGTTTAATTGTAACTTAGGTTAGGATTTATTTTACAGGTAATTTTGTAATTATTTTTACTATTTTAGCTATTAAATAGTTCTTAACTATTTAATAGCTATTGTACCTGGTTAAAATAAATACAAAGTTACCTGTAAAATAAATATAAATCCTAAAATAGCTATAATATAATTATAATTTATATTGTAGCTATATTAGGGTTTATTTTACAGGTAAGTATTTAGCTTTAAATAGGAATAATTTATTTAATAAGAGTTAATTTATTTCGTTAGATTTAAATTATATTTAATTTAGGGGGTTGTTAGGGTTAAAGTTAGACTTAGCTTTAGGGGTTAATAAATTTATTAGAGTATAGAGTAATTTATATTGTAGCTAAATTAGGGTTTATTTTACAGGTAAGTATTTAGCTTTAAATAGGAATAATTTATTTAATAAGTGTTAATTTATTTCGTTAGATTTAAATTATATTTAACTTAGGGGGGGGTTAGGGTTAGACTTAGCTTTAGGGGTTAATCCATTTATTACAGTAGCGGCGAGATTCGGTCGGCAGATTAGGGGTTAATAATTGAAGTTAGGTGTCAGCGATGTTAGGGAGGGCAGATTAGGGGTTAATACTATTTATTATAGGGTTATTGAGGTGGGAGTGAGGCGGATTAGGGGTTAATAACTTTATTATAGTAGCGGTGCAGTCCGCTCGGCAGATTAGGGGTTAATAAGTGTAGGCAGGTGGAGGCGACATTGAGGGGGGCAGATTAGGGGTTAATAAATATAATATTGGGGTCGGCGGTGTTAGGGGCAGCAGATTAGGGGTACATAAGGATAATGTAGGTAGCGACGCTTTGCGGTTGGCAGATTAGGGGTTAATTATTGTAGTTAGCTGGCGGCGACGTTGTGGGGGGCAGGTTAGGGGTTAATAAATATAATATAGGGGTCGGCGGTGTTAGGGGCAGCAGATTAGGGGTACATAAGTATAACGTAGGTGGCGGTCAGCAGATTAGGGGTTAAAAAAATTTAATAGAGTGACGGCGATGTGGGGGGACCTCGGTTTAGGGGTACATAGGTAGTTTATGGGTGTTAGTGTACTTTAGAGCACAGTAGTTAAGAGCTTTATAAACCGGCGTAGCCCAGAAAGCTCTTAACTACTGACTTTTTTCTGCGGCTGGAGTTTTGTCGTTAGATTTCTAACGCTCACTTCAGCCAAGACTCTAAATACCGGCGTTAGAAAGATCCCATTGAAAAGATGGGATACGCAATTGACGTAAGGGGATCTGCGGTATGGAAAATTTGCGGCTGAAAAGTTAGCGTTAGACCCTTTAATGACTGACTCCAAATACCAGAGGGCGGTAAAAACCAGCGTTAGGAGCCTCTAACGCTGGTTTTGACGGCTACCGCCCAACTCTAAATCTAGGCCTTAATAAGCAGTCTCATGATTCTAATATAGAATGTGATATCAGTTGGAACCCCTTTCTACTTATATAAAATAATTTCACAGATCTTTACAAATCTGAAAACAAAGTTTTCTCAAAAAAATTAAAAAACTATAGAAAAATACTAAAAGTTTAAAATAATTGGTTAAACATGTCCAGTATACCCATCATGCCCATATCGGCATTGAGATGGTTTAACTCTTATCAGGATGATACATTTTATACATGTAAATGATTATTTTTCTTAGACACAGTCCCATTCAAGAATATGTGCATATGAAACACCATAGTATATATCTAAGTGAAGAATTCCACTACTTGAGTAGAGATGTAGAACATTGTGGGCTTAGTGCTTGAGTATTAGCCAACATGAGTTTTTCAGCCCACCACCATAAAGGTCTATTCCGCACACACAGCTACCCAACATCCACATGTTAGTGGTCTTTAGACTATTGACAAACCAATAAAATATTACTTTTAACTTATAAGTGCAAAAATAAAAGTTCTATTGATTTAACTCAAGTGATGGTAATGAACAACAACTCTAATATTTTTGTACTCCACTTGTAATCTAGCCAAAATATTTCAAACTGCCATTTTTTATTGTGTCAATGCTATTTTCTTTACCAGATCATTATACTTTTTATAACTAGTTTCACATCATTTTTATACATTTTTTCCAAATTTGATTTTGCATAGTTCAAGCTACCCTAGCTGTCTTGTGTGGCCGGTAAAAGTAGACTTATTTTGAAAGAGTTAAAAACATTTTTTCTAAAATGCAAACTTTTTAAATTAAAATAGTGAAGTTGGAAGTTTGATTTGAAGTCGTGCTAAATTTAGCATTAACATTCTTACTAATGTTTGTGAGTTTCTTAAAGCAACAGTAAGAACCTTAGCCAAATCTATACATTTGTAATACAAACTAGCATCTCGCTTGCTGCAATTGTTTTTAATTCAAAACACACAAACCTAATATCTACAAAGGCCAATGCAGCTAATATAGTTAAAACACCCAAAAGCACTCTGCTCCCTTACAATTAATAAATAAATCAACAAATAGGAAGTAGCGCTCAAAACAACGTGGGGATGAACCACTTCATGAAAATTAATGAAATAATGTTTTAATAACAAAACAGTACATGCTCTGCACAGTAAAACAATGTGACTTTGATCAATCACTAAAAGCAAATTTGAGGTTTGAAGTTGAGAAGCTGCTGGCTCTAACTTTCCCTTTGTGATTGGAGCACTGTTTTGTCCTTAGACAGTGAGATCACAAATACTAATTATAAGCCAGAATATATAATTACTAGACACCAGGCATGTGCATTCAGAAGTTTCATTCACCGCTGAATGAGGAAGAAGGAGGCTCTTTGTTGTCACATTTATTCTTGTACAACAGTTACATACTAAAATAAGGGCAAATACAAACACCCAGGGTTTTTAAACAGTAAAATTTAGCTTAAACTCGTTCCCCATATAATACGGAGTGCAGGTCTGTTAAAGTGAGGTCATTTTTGAGACTTTCTGAAAACAGTCTATTTTTTACCCAGATGAGTAATGTTATATTGCATCAAGACTTTCTATTTAGTTATACTACCAGCGCTGGATATTTATTCATGACATGTTGTCTTTTTACTGTATAGTGTTTTAGTGTCCCAAAGTTGTCTAAGTTATTTTCATGAAGTTATTCAGCCCCTAATTGCAATGATTGCTACTTCCTATTGGTTGTTCAAATTGGTTTTTAATAGAAAAACCACAGCCACTCTTTACCCTATTTGCATGAAGCAATCCAGGCTTGAATCTGCAGAAGACAAGGCTAGCTACAGTCATTGGGGAATATTTATCAAAGGTCTGGTGGACCGACAGTGCGGATCAGGTCCGCCAGAACTCGCTGAATACGGAGAGCAATACGCTCCCCATATTCAGCATTGCACCAACAGCTCTTGTGAGCTGCTGGTGCAAAGCCGCCCCCTGCAGATTCGCGGCCAATCGGTCACATGCAGGGAGGTGTCAATCAACCAGATCGTACTCGATCGGGTTGATTTTCAGCAATGAATGACCGCTGCTTTATAACTGCTGTTTCACTATAAATGTGCCCCATTATGTTATTATAAATTGCATTTTTTACAGTTTTCACCTACTGAAGCCAATTAAAGATATTTAGCCTTGAGATGTCTGAAGGGTGGATTTCCATATCTGAGAATTAGAAAATACACAATTTTAAGAGAAAAATGACATGAAAACAAATAAATCATTAAAGTGCAATGCAAAGCTATTATAATACACACAAAAAGACATATTGGGCTAGATTACAAGTGGATCGCTTAACTATCGTGTGCACCAAAAAAGGTAAGTTTGCCCATTTACCACCACACAATAATTTACCAGCCATTACAAGTGGCTGGTTATTGCTACCGAGAGCTCACGGTAGCAATTAGTGCTTATAAAATTAACCAGAGGTCAAACCTTTGGTTAATTTTATAAATATGCCCAAAATTCCCCCAAAATACTGTCTAGTGTATATTAATACAAAAACACAGATGGCAGCATCTTTATTTTTTAATAAAATTATTGCACTAGACAGTATTTTGGGGCTAAAGTTGATGAGAATGGGGTGTTTTTTAAAAAAAAAAAACGGCACTGAAATGTGCCTTTACATTGCGGTTAATGGGAACTGTGTGTTCCCTGTAAATATATATGTACATGACTATATACATATATACAGGTGGCCCTCGGTTTACAACGGTTCAATTTACACCATTTCAGAATAACAACCTTTTTTCCAGTCATGTGACTGCTATTGAAAAGCTATTGATTGAGCATTTATTAAATAGCCAGTAGGTGGAGCTGTCCGCTTGTGTTGCAGAAAAGCCAAACAAGCTGAAACTAATCAGTTTAACCAGACCTGAGCTATCAAGCAGATTTCAAAGGAACAAGATCTTCCTGTCTATAAATCACTCCAGATTAGAATGCATAGAAAGAACTGTTTGCAGAAAAATGCAAGTGAAGTCTGTGTTGTGTGATTATTTTATTAGGTTTATAACGCTGTTTAGCAAATGTTTTTGTTCATTTAACTTAGTTTAATTATATATTCTGTGTTGTGTGATTATTTAATTAGGTTTATAATGCTGTTTAGCATTTAAAGTCTTTATTTCAATGCTTTAAAAATAATGTATTAGGTGTTACTTATGACAATTTTGAGAGAGGCCTGGAACCTAACTCCCTCACTTCCCATTGACTTACATTATAAACTGGGTTTCAATTTACAACGGTTTCGATTTACAACCATTCCTTATGGAACCTAACCCCGACGTAAACTGAGGGCTACCTGTATTTGTGTTAATATGTGTTTATAAACATAGTAACATATAAATATATATGTATATAATCATATACATATATATTTAACACTGCTGCCCATCATTGTGCAACTTACCCGCTGCGCGGGTTCTGAAGTGTGCTGGTATTACATAGAAACATAGAATTTGACAATAGATAAGAACCAAAAGGGCCCATCAAGTCTACCCATATTACATGTTAATTTTTTTCCTGGGAAAAAGCATTATGCATGTTCCAGGCATTTTTGAATTCCTTTACAGTCTTTGTGATTACCACCTTAAATGGAAATTTATTCCATGAATCCACCACCCTTTCTGTAAAAAAAATGCTTCCTCGCATTTATCCTGAATCTGCTATCCTCTAACTTTAGATTGTGACCCCTTGTTTTGTCATTTATTTGTTTTTGTGAAAAATGATTTCAGCTTCTACTTTATTAAGTCCCTTCATATATTTAAAGTTTTCTATTATGTCACCTCTTTCCCTTCTATCCTCTAAACCGGTGTTTCTCAACAGCCGGGCCGCAGCCCACTACCGGGCGACGGCCCTGCTGGTGGGCTGCGACCCGACATAGCCTCCAGACACTCGCTCTGACAGGACCGTCTTTACACATGTCCGAAATATAGCTATATATAGATATAGATATAATATATATATATATATATATATATATATATATAGAGAGAGAGAGAGAGAGAGAGAGAGAGAGAGGGAGAAAGAGAGAGATAGAGAGAGAAAGAGGGATATTTATATATATATATATATATATATATAAATATCTATACCCACTCCCGATGCTTAGCGGGCCCTGGACAGGTCCGGTTAAAACTTACCGGGCCTTGAGGTCACTTAGGTTGAGAACCACTGCTCTAAACTATACATATTTAGATCATTGAGTCTTTCTTTGTATGTTTTATATTTTAGACCATGAACCATTTTATATCTTTCTGAAAATATGGTCTCCAGAACTGTACACATTATTCCAGATTTGATCTAACTAATGATCTGTAAAGTGGAATACGAACCTTGCTATTTCTGCTACTAATACCTCTCCCAATGCAACCAAGTATTCAACTAGACTTACTAACTGCATTACTGCATTGTGTACCAATTTTTTAATCATCTGAAATAATAATTCCCAAGTCTCTTTCTTTTTTAGTTTTAGTCAGTAATGTACCATTGATACTATAATTGGCGTAAGGGTTTTTGGATCTTATTACGCAGTGGAGTGCAAATATCACTTTCATCAAAGCGATATTTAGCGCTCTACTTGTAGTCTGGCCCATTATATTAAAGTCATGGGGGCATATTTATTGGATCAGCCAATAGGATGAAAGCTCATTGCAACAGCCAATAGGATTTTTTCACCTTTAATTTCTATTGGCCAATCGTAATGTAAGGGACGCCATCTTGGATGACATCACTTAAAGGGAAACTTCATTCTTCAGTGACCATTGAAAGAAGAGGATGCTCCGCGCCGGATGTCTTGAAGATGGACCCGCTCCGCGCTGGATGGATGAAGATAGAAGATGCCATTTGGATGAAGATTTCTGCCCGCTTGGATGAAGACTTCTGCCCGCTTGGATGAAGACTTCTGCCTGCTTGGATGAAGACTTCTGCCGGCTTCGATGAGGACTTTGGCCCGCTTGGATGAAGACTTCTGCCACCTGGATGAGGATGGATGTTCGGTCTTCGAAAACTGTAAGTGAATCGTCGGGGGTTAGTGTTAGGTTTTTTTAAGGGTTTATTGGGTGGGTTTTATTTTTAGAGTAGGGTTTTGGGCAATGTAAAAGAGCTAAATGTCCTTTTAAGGGCAATGACCATCCAAATGCCCTTTTCAGGGCAATGGTTAGCTTAGGTTAATTTAGATTTTTATTTGGGGGTTTGGTTGTGTGGGTGGTGGGTTTTACTTTTGGGGGGTTGTTTGTATTTGTTTTTACAGGTAAAAGAGCTGATTTCTTTGGGTCAATGCCCCGCAAAAGGCCCTATTGGCAGTTTAGTGTAGGTTAGGATTTTTTTTTATTTTGGGGGGGCTTTTTATTTTGATAGGGCTCTTAGATTTGGAGAAATTTGTTTTTATTTTTGATAATTTCATTTTTTATTTTGTGTAATTTAGTGTTAATTTTTTTTGTAATTTAGAAAATTGAATTTTCTTAATTTAATTTATTTTATTTTATTGTAATGTTAGGTTTTAGTGTAAGGCAGGTTAGGTTTTATTTTACAGGTGAATTTGTATTTATTTTAGCTTGGTAGCTAGTAAATAGTTAATAACTATTTACTAACTAGTCTACCTAGTTAAAATAAATACAAACTTACCTGTGAAATAAAAATAAAATCTAAGCTAGTTACAATGTAACTATTAGTTATAGTGCAGCTAGCTTAGGTATTTTTTACAGGTAAGTATTTAGTTTTAAATATGAATTATTTAGGTAATAATTGTAAGTTTAATTTAGATGTATTTTAATTGTATTTAAGTTAGGGGAGGTTAGGGTTAGACTTAGGTTTAGGATTACGTTAGGGTTAGGGTTATGCTTAGGGTTATGTTAGGGTTAGGTTTAGGGGTTAATATATTTAATAGTGTTAGTGATGTTGGAGGCCAGAGGTTTAGGGGTTTTATAACTTTAGTATAGTGGTGGCAACATTGGGGGCAGCAGATTAGGGGTTAATAACTGTAATGTAGGCGGCGGCAATGTTAAGGGCGGCAGATTAGGGGTTAATAGTTTTATTTAGGTGCTGGCGATGTTAGGGGCAGCAGATTAGGGGTTAATAAATATTATGTAGGTTGCGGCGATGTCTGAGGTGGCAGATTAGGGGTGTTTAGACATGTTTTTTATGTTAGGGTGTTAGGTTTAAACATAACTTTTTCTTTCCCCATAGACATCAATGGGGCTGCGTTACAGAGCTTTTTTTCCCGCAATCCAAGGTGTTAGTTTTCTCTTGTAAGGTGTATCCAGTCCACGGATCATCCATTACTTGTGGGATATTCTCCTTCCCAACAGGAAGTTGCAAGAGGATCACCCACAGAAGAGCTGTCTATATAGCTCCTCCCCTAACTGCCATACCCAGTCATTCTCTTGCAACTCTCGACAAGCATGGAAGTAGTAAGAGAGAAGTGGTGTAACATAGTTGTTTTTTTACTTCAATCAAAAGTTTGTTATTTTAAATGGTACCGGAGTTGTACTATTTTTGTCCCAGGCAGAAATAGAAGAAGAATCTGCCTGTGATCTCTATGATCTTAGCAGGTTGTAACTAAGATCCATTGCTGTTCCCACACATAACTGAAGAGAGAGATAACTTCAGCTGGGGAATGGCGTGTGGGTTATCCTACTATGAGGTATGTGCAGTTAATTTTTTTTTTTAGAGATGTAAATGCTAGAAAATGCTGCTGTTACCAGTTTTATGTAAGGTAAGCCTGAATACAGTGATTTAATAGCGACTGGTATCATGATTACTTTCAGAGGTAATACACTGATAGATTTTCAATATAAAACGTTTGCTGGAAATGTTTAAACGTTTTTATGTATGCTTTGGTGATAAAACTTTATTGGGGCCTAGTTTTTTCCACATGGCTGGCTTAAATTTGCCTAGAAACAGTTTCCTTAGGCTTTCCACTGCTTAGACATGAGTGGGAGGGGCCTAATTTAACGCTTTATTGCGCAGTAACTTTTACAGACTGAGACATCCAGCTTCCTCCAGGAGTCCCCTGAATGCTATAGGACCTCTCTAAAGGGCTCTTAGGCTTTCCAAAGTCGTTTGTTTGGGAAGGTAGGGCCACAGCAGAGCTGTGGCAGTTTGTTGTGACTGTTAAAAAAGTTTGCAAGTGGGTGCAATGCTCTGTTAGCCTATTATACACACTGTAAACATTTTGTTTGATTTACTGCTTTTTTTCACTGTTTTTCAAATTCTGACCTTTTTTATTTCTCTTAAAGGCACAGAACCATTTTTATTTTTGCTTGTTAACTTGATTTAAAGTGTTTTCCAAGCTTGCTGGTCTCATTGCTAGTCTGTTTAACATGTCTGACATAGAGGAAACTCCTTGTTCATTATGTTTAGAAGCCATGGTGGAACCCCCTCTTAGAATGTGTACCAAATGTACTGATTTCACTTTAAGTAATAAAGACCATATTCTGTCTTTAAAAAAATTTATCACCAGAGGAATCTGAAGAGGGGGAAGTTATGCCGACTAACTCGCCCCACGTGTCAGACCCTTTGACTCCCGCTCAAGGGACTCACGCTCTAATGGTGCCAAGTACATATAGGGGCCCATGGCGTTTACTTTACAAGACATGGCGGCAGTCATGGATAATACACTGTCAGCGGTATTATCCAGACTACCTGGGTTTCGAGGAAAGCGAGATAGCTCTGGAGTTAGAAGAAATACAGAGCATACTGACGCTTTTGTAGCTATGTCTGATACTCCCTCACAATATGCAGAAGCTGAGGAAGGAGAGCTTCTTTCTGTGGGTGATATTTCTGACTTAGGGAAGAGGATTCAACCTGATTCTATTATATGTGAACATTTAAATTTAAGCTTGAACACCGCCGCGTATTGCTCAGGGAGGTTTTAGCTGCTCTGAATGACTGTGATACTATTGCAGTGCCAGAAAAATTGTGTAGATTGGACAAATACTATGCAGTGCCCGTGTGCACTGATGTTTTTCCAATACCTAAAAGGTTTACAGAAATTATTACTAAGGAATGGGATAGACCAGGTGTGCCGTTCTCTCCCTCTCCTATTTTTAAGAAAATGTTTCCGATAGATGCCGCCACACGGAACTTATGGCAGACAGTCCCTAAGGTGGTGGGAGCAGTTTCTACCCTAGCTAAGCGTACTACTATCCCTGTCGAGGACAGTTGTGCTTTCTCAGATCCAATGGATAAAAAGTTAGAGGGCCAATTTTTATTTGCATCCGCTCAAAATTCAAATTTTTTTCGCTTCTAGTTCAAGTAATTGTCCTCGGTGTGCCTTTTATAAAGCAGATTTATTCCACATGTTTTGGTTCTGTCCCAAAATCAATCAATTATGGCTTAAAGTCTGTTTTTGGTTTAATGCCCTTTACAAAATAAATGCTTCTTTTTCGGTACAAGACGTGGTTTTATTGTTTATCTCTCCCGATAGTAGATATTCTCACTCAACCCATATTTTGAATACGATAATTTTGGCGGTTTGCCATCTTATTCTTAAGAATTGGAAGGCGAACAGAGTACCGAATTTTTCGCTTGTTCTTAAAGAAATTCAAGAACAAGTAATCTTTGAATCATTTCATTTAAAGGATGCCTCTGAGAAGAGAATCGATGATTTTCTCCAGGGATGGTTACCTATTATCAAGTCTTATCCTGTTTTGGTTCAAAGACAGATCCTTTCCCCGTTCTGTTCATCTATCAGTTTCGCGGAATTAGTACTTTTAGGGAAATTGCCAGCCACATGGATTAGTATTGGCCCATAAAGCACCTGAGGGTATAGGTGGGTGTAAGACTGAGGCCCGGCGCGGATGCGGAGGGGGGGAGGTGGGGAGGAAGAAGAGAAAACATTTTAATTATTATTTTTATAGATTATTATTTTTTATTTTTTTTTGTGTTTTATGTAATTTTGAAAAAAAAAATCCAGCAAGACAAAGTGGATCGTGGCAAAATATATGTATTTTGCTAATTCTTTTTTTTTTTTTTCACTGATATGGAGTGTTTTGCCGGTGCTTGTTTATGAAATGATGTTATGTCTTGGGGAGTACAATAAAAATGTATTAAAAAAAAAAAAAAAGTTAGAGGGTTACCTTAAGAAAATGTTTATTCAACAAGGTTTTATTCTACAGCCCCTTGCATGCATTGCTCCAGTCACTGCTGCTGCGGCTTTCTGGTTTGAGTCTCTGGAAGAGGCTTTACAGGTAGAGACTCCATTGGATGACATATTTGACAAGCTTAGAGCACTTAAGCTAGCCAATTCTTTTGTTTCTGATGCCATTGTTCATTTGACTAAACTAACGGCTAAAAATTCTGGTTTTGATATTCAGGCGCGCAGGGCGCTATGGCTTAAATCATGGTCATCTGACGTTACTTCAAAGTCTAAGCTGCTTAACATTCCCTTCAAGGGGTAAACCCTATTCGGGCCTGGTTTGAAGGAGATCATTTCTGATATCACTGGAGGAAAAGGTCGTGCCTTTCCTCAGGATAGGTCCAAATCAAGTGCCAAACAGAAACTTCAAGGTGAGTGCGGCATCAACTTCCTCTAATGCAAAACAAAAGGGAACTTTTGCCCAGTACAAGTCGGTCTGGAGACCTAACCAGACCTGGAACAAAGGTAAGCAGGCCAAAAAGCCTGCTGCTGCCTCTAAGACAGCATGAAGGATCGGCCCCCTATCCGGTAATGGATCTAGTAGGGGGCAGACTTTCGCTCTTCGCCCAGGCTTAAGCAAGAGATGTCCAGAATCCCTGGGCATTAGAAATTGTATCCCAGGGATATCTTCTGGACTTCAGAGCTCCTCCTCCAAAAGGGAGATTTCACCTTTCACAATTATCTGCAAACCAGATAAAGAGAGAGGCATTCTTACACTGCGTTCAAGACCTCCTAGTTATGGGAGTGATCCATCCAGTTCCAAAGGAGGAACAGGGACAGGGATTTTACTCAAATCTGTTTGTGGTTCCCAAAAAAGAGGGAACCTTCAGACCAATTTTAGATCTCAAGATCTTAAACAAATTCCTCAGAGTTCCATCATTCAAGATGGAGACTATTCATACCATCCTACCTATGATCCAGGAGGGTCAATACATGACTACAGTGGATTTAAAGGATGCTTATCTTCACATTCCGATACACAAAGATCGGTTTCTCAGGTTTGCCTTCCTGAACAGGCATTACCAGTTTGTAGCTCTTCCCTTTGGGTTAGCTACAGCCCCAAGAATCTTTACGAAGGTTCTGGGGTCACTTCTGGCGGTCCTAAGACCGCGGGGCATAGCAGTGGCCCCTTATTTAGACGACATTCTGATACAGGCGTCAAATTTCCAAATTGCCAAGTCTCATACGAACATAGTTCTGGCATTTCTGAGGTCGCATGGGTGGAAGGTGAACGAAGAAAAGAGTTCTCTATCCCCTCTCACAAGAGTTTCCTTTCTGGGAACTCTAATAGATTCTGTAGAAATGAGGATTTACCTGACAGAGTCCAGGTTATCAAAACTTCTAAATTCCTGTCTTGTTCTTTATTCCACTTCTCGCCCTTCGGTGGCTCAGTGTATGGAAGTAATCGGCTTAATGGTAGCGACAATGGACATAGTGCCGTTTGCACGCCTACATCTCAGACCGCTGCAACTATGCATGCTCAGTCAGTGGAATGGGGATTACACAGATTTGTCCCCTCTACTAAATCTGGATCAAGAGACCAGGGATTCTCTTCTCTGGTGGCTATATCGGGTCCATCTGACCAAAGGTATGACCTTTCGCAGGCCAGATTGGACAATTGTAATGACAGATGCCAGCCTTCTGGGCTGGGGGGCAGTCTGGAACTTCCTGAAGGCTCAGGTATCGTGGACTCAGGAGGAGACACTCCTTCCAATAAACATTCTGGAACTAAGAGCAATATTCAATGCTCTTCAGGCTTGGCCTCAGCTAGCGACAATGAGGTTCATCAGATTTCAGTCGGACAACATCACGACTGTGGCTTACATCAACCAT
Source organism: Bombina bombina (assembly GCF_027579735.1). NCBI lineage: Eukaryota > Metazoa > Chordata > Amphibia > Anura > Bombinatoridae > Bombina > Bombina bombina. Next base: position 184,768,265 of record NC_069502.1, read on the forward strand.
CAGGGGGGAACAAGGAGTTCCCTAGCGATGTTAGAAGTCTTAAAGATAATTTGCTGGGCAGAGATTCACTCTTGCCACCTATCAGCTATCCATATCCCAGGTGTGGAGAACTGGGAGGTGGATTTTCTAAGTCGTCAGACTTTTCATCCGGGGGAGTGGGAACTCCATCCGGAGGTGTTTGCACAATTGATTCATCGTTGGGGCAAACCAGAACTGGATCTCATGGCATCTCGCCAGAACGCCAAACTTCCTTGTTATGGATCCAGGTCCAGGGATCCCAAGGCGACACTGATATATGCTCTAGCAGCACCTTGGTCTTTCAATCTGGCTTATGTGTTTCCACCGTTTCCTCTGCTCCCTCGTCTGATTGCCAAAATCAAGCAGGAGAGAGCATCGGTGATCTTGATAGCGCTTGGTATGCAGATCTGGTGGACATGTCATCCTTTCCACCATGGACTCTGCCGCTGAGACAGGACCTTCTACTTCAGGGTCCTTTCAACCATCCAAATCTAATTTCTCTGAGACTGACTGCCTGGAGATTGAACGCTTGATTTTATCAAAGTGTGGCTTCTCCGAGTCAGTCATTGATAGCCTAATTCAGGCACGAAAGCCTGTCACCAGGAAAATCTATCATAAGATATGGCGTAAATATCTTTATTGGTGTGAATCCAAGGGTTACTCATGGAGTAAAGTCAGGATTCCCAGGATATTATCTTTTCTCCAAGAAGGATTGGAAAAAGGATTGTCAGCTAGTTCCTTAAAGGGACAGATTTCTGCTCTGTCTATTCTTTTGCACAAGCGTCTGGTGGATGTTCCAGACGTTCAGGCATTTTTTCAGGCTTTAGTTACAATCAAGCCTGTATTTAAACCTATTGCTCCACCATGGAGTTTAAATTTGGTTCTTAAAGTTCTTCAGGGGGTTCCGTTTGAACCTCTTCATTCCATAGATATCAAACTTTTATCTTGGAAAGTTCTATTTTTGGTAGCTATTTCCTCGGCTCGTAGAGTTTCCAAGTTATCTGCCTTACAATGTGATTCCCCTTATCTGATCTTCCATGCAGATAAGGTAGTTTTGTGCACCAAACCTGGGTTTTTACCTAAGGTGGTATCTAATAAGAATATCAATCAGGAAATTGTTGTTCCGTCTTTGTGTCCTAATCCTTCTTCAAAGAAGGAACGTCTATTACACAATCTTGACGTGGTTCGTGCTTTAAAGTATTACTTACAAGCTACTAAAGATTTTTGTTAAACATCTGCTTTGTTTGTTGTCTACTCTGGACAGAGGAGAGGCCAAAAGGCTTCGGCAACTTCTCTTTCTTTTTGGCTAAGGAGTATAATACGCTTAGCTTATGAGACTGCTGGCCAGCAGCCTCCTGAAAGGATTACAGCTCATTCTACTAGAGCTGTGGCTTCCACATGGGCCTTTAAAAATGAGGCTTCTGTTGAACAGATTTGCAATGCGGCGACTTGGTCTTCGCTTCATACCTTTTCAAAATTCTATAAATTTGATACTTTTGCTTCTTCGGAGGCTATTTTTGGGAGAAAGGTTTTACAGGCAGTGGTACCTTCCATTTAATTACCTGCCTTGTCCCTCCCTTCATCCATGTACTTTAGCTTTGGTATTGGTATCCCACAAGTTATGGATGATCCATGGACTGGATACACCTTACAAGAGAAAACATAATTTATGCTTACCTGATAAATTTATTTCTCTTGTGGTGTATCCAGTCCACGGTCCGCCCTGTCATTTTAAGGCAGGTATTTTTTAACTTTAAACTACAGTCACCACTGCACCCTATGGTTTCTCCTTTCTCTTGCTTGTCTTCGGTCGAATGACTGGATATGGCAGTTAGGGGAGGAGCTATATAGACAGCTCTGCTGTGGGTGATCCTCTTGCAACTTCCTGTTGGGAAGGAGAATATCCCACAAGTAATGGATGATCCTTGGACTGGATACACCACAAGAGAAATAAATTTATCAGGTAAGCATAAATTATGTTTTTTTTTTGCCAGCTCTCCCCAATGATGTCTATGGGGAAATCATTCACGAGCACATCAAAACACCACTTGTATTTGGGTGAGGTATGGAACTCAATGCAACCATATCGCCCGTACAAGCCGGGTTTTACAAAACCTGTAAGAGCAGTGCTATAGGGAGGTGAAATACCGCCGCTTTTGTGGTGGTCGTTAATTTCCCTATAGCGCTCAAAACTCATAATCTAGCTGAATGTGAATAAACACACATAATCAGTAAAATAAAGTTCACATTATTGCATAAGTTTTAAAATCCATTGACTATAGTGCAGTGATGGAGCAGAACATTCTGCCAATTTCCATAACCTTAATAAATTGTTGTTTTTCATTGTTTTAATAGAGGAATCATACATTCATTTAGTAATTTATATCCATTTCTTGTAGAGTTTAGCTGTAACATAGTTGACGTCAGATTAAAGATAAAAATACAAAGATGCAGACACGGATGCAAAAAGGATAATGCAATTTATTCAAAAACAGAAGCAATCCATAAAACAGGGAGTGAAATAACTAGGTCTTACGTGTTTTGGCTAAGCCTTACTCATAGACCCTAGTCTTCCACTTACACATTAACATATTTATAGGCTATTCAATTATATCCTCCTCCCCACACTGTAAGAAACCACCCCCTTCTTAAAGGTATAAAACAATTGCTTACTAAATCACTGATGGGGCTCAATATATGTCTATAAGATAATATAGCAATATACTAGTACAAAGTTGGTATAAATATATTGAAAACTTCAAAAATCATTATTGCTCAGAATACAGCATTTAAAGTTATATGAGTCCCTAAAATGATGTGAGATAATTATAAAGTGTGTAGCTAATTCAGAACAGTGATCTGATCTGTCTATGTCATTCAGTTCTCTTATTCTTTCTTGTACTTGACGAGTAGAGCACCCTACATATTGGAGATTACATTGTTGACACCATGCTAAATATAAAATAAATATTGACCTACAGTTAGTACATGAATACATACTGTATACCTTTTGTGTGGTGGTAGTCTGAAACGTGTTGCTTACCACAGTATGCTCACAGGCCTTACATGTACAGCCCCTACCTGTAATGACCCTTGCATTGGACCCAACTAGATAAAGTTGATTGATCTGGTTTCTGATCTTTAATCATACTTGGAGCCAGAATATTCCCTAGGGATTTATTCTTCCTACTTACAAATTTGCAACCACCTTTGACAACATCATGCAGTACTTTATCTCCCAACAAATTTGAAAAATGTTTTTTTTACAATGTTACAATTTGTTGGTATTGTGATGAGTATGTGGTAACAAACATCGGTTGTTTAGTGCCCTCCTCAAGTAAGTTCAACCTATTCATCTCCTTGACCAATTATATAATTTGGATAGCCACGTTGAGCCAGACAGGATTTTAAATCCTCACTTTCCTGTAAAAACATTAAATCTTCTGTACAATTTTGTCTAATACACATAAATTGGCCTTAAGCTATGCCAAATTTGCAGTGCTTAGAGTAAGAGCATGCAGGAGTGTATTTGCCGCAATTTCTATATAGTGTAGCCACAACTTTATGACTCTCCTCATCACCGTAAAGCACTACATCCAGATAAGGCATACACTTCTTATAAAAAAGAAAAAGTAAATTTCAAACCAAAATCATTATTATTCAAATAATCAACAAAATAATTGCATTGTTGCTCTAAACCAGTCCAAATAAAAATCAAATCATCAATATAACATTTTGTACATTGTGATGTACTGTTTGAAAGGATTTTCCTCTGCAAAAATGTGGGACACCTCCCACCACTCCATGAAGAGGTTGGCATATGAGGGGGTGAATCTCACCCCCATAGCAGTCCAAAAATCTCTGCAGATAGAAAGATCCATTAAATTCAAAATAATTATGTGTAACTCTAAAGCATATAAATGAATTCTGAGAGTTCAGGAGAATAGGTAGAGAACTTGCTTAGGAAAGCCTAATAGCATCAATTCCTAGTCTGTGGGGGATCAATGTGTACAAACTAGTTACATCTACTGTTAGCCATGACATATTTGGGGTCCAAATGATGTTTTCAGTGAGAGAAAGAAGATGTTTTGTGTCACACAAATTGGATGGAAGTAATTTAACTCATGGTTTTATCAATGAATCAATCCAGTTAGAGATTGTTGCTCTGAACCAGTCCAAATAAAAATCAAATCATCAATATAACGTTTGTACATTGTGATGTACTGTTTGAAAGGATTTTCCTCTGCAAAGATGTGGGACACCTCCCACCACTCCATGAAGAGGTTGGCATATGAGGGGGCAAAACTCACCCTCATAGCAGTCCCACATTTCTGCAGATAGAAAGATCCATTAAATTAAAACAATTATGCGTAATAAAAACTCTAAAGCATATAAAATGAATTCTGAGAGTTCAGGAGAATAGGTAGAGAACTTGCTGAGGAAAAGCCTAATAGCATCAATTCCTAGTCTGTGGGGGATCGATGTGTACAAACTAGTTACATCTACTGTTAGCCATGACATATTTGGGGTCCAAATTATGTTTTCAGTGAGAGAAAGATGTTTTGTGTCACACAAATAGGATGGAAGAAATTTAACTCATGGTTTTATCAATGAATCAATCCAGTTAGAGAGGTTCTCAAATGTTGAGCCAATACCTGCCACTAGGGGTCTTCCAGTGAAATTAGTAAGGGTTTTATGGACTTTTGGAAATAAATGAAAAATTGGTACTACAGGGGACTGTACAAAAAGATACTCTAAAGTAGACTGCTCAATGATATTAAGGTATACTGCTTCATCCAATACATCATGTAGCTCCTTCTGATAACTGAAAATTGGGTCACTAGGTAATGAGTAAGAAAAAGAGGGTGGTGTGAAAGATACCTATGAGATAATCAGAGATAATCCCAAAACATATACATAAATCTCTTAAATGTGAATGGAATATAAGTGAAAAAATGGGAGTAGGGAAAAGAGCTCCTATAGGAAGAGCTGATTATCATAAAAGGGCAAAAATTAGTAAAACTGTTGATAAGACACTATTTAATACAAAATGTGTTAGGATACAAGAGTGTATATAAAAAACAATAAGGAGAAAGCAGTCTAAAGTAATAGGCTCCTACAAAATATAAAAACCAATGTTAAAAGATGCCGACATAAGGCTATTGAGCATAAAAACATATATAAAAAGCATACACTATTAACTGCTAAAACATAAAAGTTATAAACATAAAAGTAAAATGTCAAGCTGTAAGTGTAGTTAAGAACATATGAATAATATGAATAAAGGCAATATTGGCAAGGCAATAGTTACCCAGTACCAAAATAGGAAGAGCTGGTTAAAATAGAAATACAAACTAAATCCCAGCAGTAAAAGTCCAGTAAATAACAGTCCAGCAACTTCGGATTGTCTTGCACTGGTTATACAACATATATAATATGTATCCAGAACAACGCTAAATAGCGTGTAGGATAGGATATAAGCAACGTTATTGTAGAGAGTAAGAGGTTTCTTCTGCTGTGCACAGCGAAGACATAAAAGTACCTTAACCTCTTGTGCCGATGCTAAGTGCAGCTCTGACTGAGCGCTCCATCTTCTAGTGACTTCTGGTCATGTGACTTGGATGTAGCTAACCAGTGTGGCTTATTCACGGGCTTACACTGTGTGCAATCTTTGGGTTTGTAGATGGAAACTTTGTTTCAGAAGTAGGGACCACAGTCCTGCAATGGAGGTGAGCACCACAATGAGCTATTCCTGTAGGTTATAGCTAACGTCCAGCTCACTAGATAATCTGAGATGTAAAAGTACCAAAACAAGTGCTAGTAGGTGTAGGAATATATGGAGCGCAACAACAGGAATTAAGCTAACATTGAACACTCGTTTGATACAAAGTGAACAAAAGCACCTGTTCAGCTCCTATGTTTCCACTACATGCACCTGAATGAATAAGTTAGTAAGCAACAATGATGCCAGTGTCTGTGTATAATTTTCTTGATTTCTTTAGACTGCTTTCTCCTTATTGTTTTTTATATACACTCTTGTATCCTTTTTGTACATTTTGTATTAAATGGTGTCTTATCGACAGTTTTACTCATTTTTGCCCTTTTATGATAATCAGCTCTTCCTATAGGAAGATTGATATTTTTCCCTACTCCCATTTGTTCATTAGGTAATGAGACATAGGCCTGTTTATCATTCAACTGTCTGAGGGCTTCTTTAATATAGTCAATTTTATTCATTAAGACTATAGAGTCAACCTAATCGGCCTGCCTTAGCACCAAATGATCCTTATTCAGCAACGATTGGATGGCATCCTTTTCAATTTTTGTAAGATTAGAGGGGGTGGTAATAGGTTGTTCTGAGAGGGATAATAAATCATGTTCTACTCTGCTATGGAACAGTTCAAAACAAGTTCCCCTAGACTTAGTAGGAGAAAAAACAGATTTAGGAGAAAAACCAACATGAGCAGATTTAGCGGTATTTATACCATGCCTAGATTCAAGTTTAAGTTCAAATAGTTTAAAGGTATCATTAGCAATGGAAAAATCAGCATCATATTGGATATCAATAGAGTTGTGCCCATAATCACTCTGATTATTTTGTATATAATCCTCACATAAGTTTTGTATTATTTTAAAATGACGTTTTAACATTAAATTACGTACAAATTTCATAAAATACAAAATGGTGTTGAATGTATTAAATTTAGATAAAGAGACAAACCCTAAACCACATTACAATACCTGTATCTCAGAATCAGTCAATTGGTCAGAGGACAAGTTAACTACTTGTTGTGAGTGCGAACAGATCTGAGAGTGTACTGCCCTGCTCTTCCTCTTTCCCTGCCTCTTGTTTGGCCTCCTCATTTTCTGATAGCCCCCCTGTGAAAATCCTTCTGTTGGGTAGTAGAAATATTACTGCCACTTGTAGCTCCCAGATCTGTTATAGAGCCAGTTGAAGGTATACTTAGTTGAAGGGGAGGAGGGGGGGGGGTGCTGGGTGGAAGTACCAACTGAAAGAGTAGATGTCTGATTAGTAATTTTCAAAATTTGCCTATATGAATTATTTTTTGGTATATTAGTAGTATTGTCAGTTTCAGATGCAGGTACAGACACTAAACTATGATCTTGAGTAGGGGGAACACACTCCTTAGTCGAATCCACATCTGTATCTGAAAAAGACACCTGTTTAGAGTGAGGTGATCTAGATCTACATCTGCCCATTCTACCTCTTCTAAAGTTATTCCTAGGTTCAAAAGTAGGCCATCTATACACATTATTTTGTGTGTATTCCTGTTCATCTCTGTCAAACTTGTTATACTTTAAGTTATCAATTTCTAATTTAACCTTAGACATAGTATATTTCAAAAGTAAATCTAACTTCTGGTATTCTGAATGGTCGATAAATGTATTCATAACTTTTTGCATATTTGCAATTTGTTGTCTGTATCTCTAGAGTATAGGTTTTATGTTCAATTAGTAACTGGATAAGTCTCAGAGAACAATCAGTCAACACAGCTTCCATTTTTCCTTAAACTTAGGATCAGTCACTAGAAATCTGGGGATCATGTTAATAGAGAGGTACTTCTCCAGTAATCTCTTATCCCACCAAGTCTTATATTAAGAGATTAGAATATTTTCCATTTTCTGAAATATGTCCCCAATAGTGTAAATCCTTAGATTAGCATTAAACAGATCCTCTAATGAAGGATGGAGGAGTCAAAGTCACTAGTGGGTTTTAGTGAAAAAAATGAAATTGGCATTGCTTCTGATGTATGCTTTGTTAGCAGTCATTATTGCATACCTCAAATGGACTTTAAATTGAAAGGCACAATCACAAGTCCGTTTCTTTAGGGGTATTAGGTATAGAAAACACGTGTATCGGGTGCCAGCAAGGAGTGATGATCAATCAATGTAGTCAAAAGGCAATAGCAGCACTCAAGTATATACTAGCCATCCAACCAAGCAACAGTAGGAATTTAGAGAAAAATCCTTATTCCAGTTCACACAGTATAGTCCATATAGTTACAAAGTATTTTCCTCTATTTAGGCAACAGTGCACTCACTCCAAGTACGAACCACAGCTATGTTTTGCTGATGTAGCTGGTATTGCCATCATGCTCGATCTGCGGGTATAGGTCACTCAAGTTGCTGCATGTTCCATGTGCGACCGGGCTGACTCGATGTTAGACGCCACTCTCTCTAAGCGCGTCTCTTACTCCCAATGTTGCAGTCTCCCAAGGCTCCTCTGTGTGCTGTATGCGCCCGTAATCCAGACCCAGAGGGCTTGAAGAAGGTGTGAGTATAGTGCCAATAGTATTAACTATGCTAACATCCGGCAAACTGCTAAGGGATTCTCCCAGTCCAACAATATCATAAAGATACAAAGATGCAGGCATTGATGCAAAAAGGATAATGCGATTTATTAAAAAAACAGAAGCAATCCATAAAACAGGGGAATCCCTTCATGATATCTAATCAGAATTAAATCACTGAAGGCAGATGGCTCTATTTTGATCAAACTACAGGGTTAATCACAATCCACATCACAATCGGAATTTTTATAGATAAATCATTTTGATACATATATTTTTCTAAAGGATTGTGATCGACCCCTTCGACGGACATTAAACACTATGGGCTAGATTTACATGAGGAGTGGTATTTTACATTTTTGCTATAGCAAAAACTCCTCTAGGATTTATTTTTTTTGTGCTAGCTAGGTTGTGCTGGTATTATAAGTTGAAAGTAAATAGTTTTTTCTCCAGCGCTACCCTGACTTGCGCAAAAAGTCAAAATTTTAAAATCGTGATTGTGTTCACGCATTCCCCAATAGAAGTCGATGGAGAAAAAAAGTTGAAAAAAAGCTAATACCCTACTCTCCCACACAAACACCATGATATATTCTCAATAGCGCTAACCAAACATGAAAATATGAATATTTTATTTTCCAATGTTCTTTAAATAATGGAATATGTTTTATTTATTCATTAATAAATATTTCTACATATATCTGATGTTTTTTTACACAAATATATATTTATAACTATATATCTATTTGATTATATATAGGTATAAATATATACAGATATATATAGAAATATCTATTTAGAAACATGTAGAACATATTCTGATATGTGCAGAACATTGGAATATGAAATATTTACAGTAAATAAATAGTTAAAGAATTTATTTAATATAAATATTGCATAAATATGCTTTTATATGTTTTCATCTACTTTACGGCAAGATGCACTTTTATATATGTCATTATATGTGTACATATGGGTAGAAAAAAGGGGACAGGCACACCCAGCAACTCACAGTATCAATTTTATTAAGGTTACACACATATACACAATATATTGCACTTACTAGAAGTAAGAAATTAAAAAGCCTCAATAGGAATCCTTGTAGAGAGTTCCCTTAAGTGCTCACAAAGTCTCCGGTTCACAGGGCAAGTGTCCGTAATGGACGGATAGGACTTGGTAGATGTAATCCCGAGCTCAGGTTTATTGCCTCTTTTCTCCCCACTGTTCCGGACTTCTTCGCCTTGCAGCACTGTTTTCCTCTTACTCTTCCTGAACACATTTCATCCACTCACGGGCAGTCTTTCTCAACAGGTGTGTTTGTTCCTAGATTCCGTTTACCATTTAAATTGCTCGGCTTGCTGTTAAGTTCCGCCCAGGAAATCCTCAGGCATATCTTATTGGTCTATTAGTCCGTTTACGCCCCTACTATAGGTTATCTGATACTTTGTTTCTGTCTTATCAAATGGGCTGACATTTTAAAACAATTACTAGCATAATGCGTTCTAAACACTGAAACCGATAAAAAGCAATAAATACAATAAAATACACTAAAACAAAGCAACAATTCATTATTCTAAATCCACAATAAAATTTCTACAATTAAAAACACCATAATTCTAATAAATAAAAACCTATTTGATGCATGCTAAAATACTTTTAATAACATTATAATAGGACATATTATTCTTCCTAATTATTTTAATTTATACCAGAAGATTAACCGTACAATTCTATTAATACTAATATATGGCTGTATTCCTTATAACATAAAGGCTTGCAGATTTATATCAATATTTAACCCTTGTGGTGTCATACTACCTAGGGAATGGATCCATTTAGTTTCTGCCTTCGTTAATTTCATTAGTCTATCTCCCTCATTCCCTGCATTGCTCACATATTCTAATACCTTACATTTAATTCCCACACTGCTACCACTGTGTTTATATTTACAATGATTGGACACACTATGTCCTTCAAATTTAATGCTGTTTAAATGTTCATATACTCTGCTTTTAATTTTATTTTTGAAACGGAGTATATAAATCAATCCACATTTGCACGCCATTTGATAGACCACAAATGTGGATTTACATGTTGTTCGATGCTTTATAGCAAATTCCTTAGACCTATTCCAATTTTTGTTACTTCCATTCCCTTATCAATTAAAGGACACATGCAACAATTTTTTGTTCCACATTTATATGTACCATTTTTGAGTGATTACCAACTTAACATAACAATAACTCCCTTTTAAATTGCTCAATAGGGTCTCTTTGAAGGATAGTATGCACTTCTTTATCCCCTAGAATAGAGGAGGCTTCTTTTAGATAATCAGATCTATTTTGTATCACTATGTCTCCTCCCTTATCAGCCTGATGTATAGTGATCATTACTAAGTTCTTTTAAGGCCTTACGCTCTCCTGGGGTTAGATTATCGTTATACTTAGTGACGAAGCTCTTTTGATTTTGATCAATAAATTTATTTAGATCTTCCATCACTAGTTTATTAAATGTTTGCATAAATTCTCCCTGTGCATGTGTGGGGAAAAGTGGATGGGGGCTTGAGACCATTATGTTGGATGTGTCGTTCTAACTTGTGTATACTACAATTTGCCAGATCCTCCATCTCTACTTCACTAAGGATATGTAGATTATAGTAAAGGGTGGGGGGAGGGCTAGAGTATTAATTAACAGATGATAAATATATTATTACAAGTAAGATAAATCTTAATATATTGGAATTGATCACCTGCCACAGATATGAGGCAAAGAACAGAACACAACTAGCAAAGTAATTGTAATAGATTATACAATTGTATATAGTAAGCTCTTATCTGTGTGTCTATTTATAACTCTGCCCTAGAGGTCATAGTCACCATTTGAATTGGAAATGTCATTCATTCATACTTAAACCTTTATTGAAAAAACGTAGAAAAGAAAAAACTACACACGTACAATAGCTTAAGCTAATGTTAAAAACACTAAACTATGTTGATAGGTCAAATTCCCATATGATTCCATAAACTCTGTCTGAAACTTAGATTTGTAACAGTCAGCAGTAACCAAGAGAATATAAATAAAGCCCTTACAATCTGAGGGCTGTAGTTAAGTTTATCCTTATTATTATATTGCTGTCTGATATCTAAAGTGAGTTTACAGATAAAATGTTTATAACAACATGATTTAGCAAATTAAAACAAAGGAGAGACAGAGCTTCTCCAAAAGAAACCCTGACGCGCGTTTCACAAAAAACGCTTCCTCAGACCCCCTCTATTATATATATAAGCTTTTGTATGTGTGTAGTTTTTTCTTTTCTACGTTTTTTTCAATAAAGGTTTAAGTATGAATGAATGATATTTCCATTTCAAATGGTGACTATGACCTCTAGGGCAGAGTTATAAATACACACAGATAAGAGCTTACTATATACAATTTTATAATCTATTACAATTACTTTGCTAGTTTTGTTCACTAAGGATATCCATGTTACTTTCCGCTTCTAAACTTTTTTAAGATTCCCACTGACTTAATATCTCTAGAATCAAAATCAGTTATAGTAGTAGTAATCCTACTATTGTTGTATTCCTTTGCAAAGTACCTTTTTAAAGTCAACTTTCTAATGCATTTTTGTAGGTCTATATACATCTCAAATTTGTTTGGCTGCTGTTTAGGTGCATATTTTAAAACTTTAGACAGTAATCTAATTTCATCATCCTTTAATTTCCGACTGGATATATTGTACATTTCTTTCTCTGCTTTTTCTAATTCCACCTTCTTTGTTTGTTTCTCCCTGATTCAACTTCTTCCCTTGTATCCTCTCTTTGTTCCCATCCTCTTTTGTTCCGTACTTCTCCCTGTCTCCAATTGCCCCTCGTTTCCTCCCAATGTGAGTGATATGTGGGATAGTTCAGTGGTCTGTAATAATTCCTCTCCTCTATTAAATCCCCTGTGTACCTATATATTTATGTGTTTGTATGTGTATACGTCTGTAAATACATATATACACATTAATATATATGTACACATATATTGATATATATATATATATATATATATATATATATTTATTTATTTATTTTCTAACACCCAAGATCTCATATTGTAATGCAAAACAGTTACGAAATCACGGTAAGGATTCTAGCGTAATCAAAATTGAGCTCGCGAAATTGCTATTTTGCTCCACTTATAATATAAACACAATTAAAAAGGAGCTCAAATGATCATGAAAACCCTCTCAAAATCATTTGCACACCACTTATAATCTAGTCCTAAATACATGCTAGATAGAATGATGCATTCAAAGAAAGATTAGTCTAAGAATAACATGTAGATATATTTTTTAAAGTTTAATTAGCTGTTTAAGTATTGACAATTTAAGTGTAATGTTTTAGTGTCTATAAAACAATTGGAGCTGCCATGTTGTAACTTAAGTAGCATGCAGGAAATATGGAGTTCTTCAAACTTAGACCCTTTTAAAAAACATAAGATAATTAGGGGAGGATTTTTTTTTCTCTCTGTTTCCCCCCTCCTTCCTCTAACCCCCCTTTTTTCTATCCTCCGTGGCATATGCCATATGTTAAGTATACACTATGGAGTCTATTAAAAATGTATCTTGGAACGTAGGGGGAATTACTGCCCCCATGAAAAGGAAGTCCATAGAAAAATTACTTGGGGAACATAAACCGGACATAGTTATATTGCAAGAGACCCACTTGCAAGATCAAGAAATTGCTAAATTAAGAACTAGATGGGTAGGTGAAGTACTTGCTGGACCAAGTCATCAAAGGAAGAATGGGGTACTAAACAAACATTTGACATATGAAATTCTTGATAATACTGTAGACCCAAAAGGCAGATTCCAAATTGTTGACATAAAAATAGATTTGGTAGTTTTTACTCTCTGCAATGTATACAGACCTAATGCTATAGATAATACATTTTGGGATGACTTGGCATTAAAATTAATAAAATACAGAGTACAGAAGTTAATAATTGGAGTGATCTGAATCTTACATTTACTCCTAATATAGATAGAATGACCAAAAAAGTCCATTCAAAGAGATAGGGGGTGAAGGACATTTGGGGCATTCAGAATTTCGGATTTAAAAGCTTTCACATGTATATCCAAAACTCAAAAAACTCTGTCTAGGATAGATATGTTTTTATTCTCTGATGTTCTGCTTGGCATAGAAACAAAGGCTGATATCAAAGAAATAGTGATCTCAGATCATGTAATTATTTCTTTAGATTTTAAAACTAAAGATTTTCAATCGCGCTTCATTAATAACTTCTTCTTAAATGGTTAAACTTTAAAAGGAAGTAATTTGTCCATTTTAATCACACATACATAGTTAAAATAGAAACGTATTGGGAAGCAGGAAAAGCTGTTCTGCGGGGAGAAATTAAAGCCTACTTACGTACACTCAAAAAAAACTAAACAAAGAGAAATTAAAATGTCTAACAGTGTGAAAAACAGCTATAATACCTACGTTTCCAATCCATCCAGAAGCTCCTGAGATAGATCTGTGAACCTTAAAACTCAGAGAGGTTTATTACTAAAGCAAAAAACTGCACAGGAAAATCTACATCAAAGGTCTCTATATAGAGGTTTTAAAGGTAGGGCCGCTAAATATTTGGCAAGGATTACAAAACACAGAGTTAACAATTATATATCTGCAATTAAATTGGGACAGGATAGGTTTACAGCTAATCCAGAGATACAAAAGATCTTTTTTAACTTCTTTTAAAATTTATATAAAGCTGACACCCCAGATGAAAGTCAGAAAACTTCCTTTTGGAATAATTTAAAATTACTTACAATATCCCAATAAATAATATTACAATTAAATCTACCAATTACAAGGGAATAAATCTATGACGGGATTACCCATGCAAAATTAAATAAGGCTCCAGGACCAGATTCCCTCCCCACTGAGTTTTATAGAATACTACAGGATCAAGTTACACCCATACTACATAAATTATTTAACTTAAATTATTTAACATATTATTTAACAGGTTCCTCTTGTTCTACATATTTTATGGCTTCAAATATTTCCTTAATACTAAAAAAGGACCCGGAAATTCCATCTTCACATGTCCGCACGCCTTCACTACATACGGGCATGGGATCTGTTGATCCGCTGGCCCGTATGTATCATTACACACTCATCACATTGTGTAATGCCAGCCCCCCTCATTCATGCGACCAATCGCGCGACTGAAGGAGCTGTCAATCAGCGAGCTCTCTGTGTTTATCCCTCCCCACCTTAGAGGTTGTGTAGGGTGTAAGAAGCAGCGGTCGTATATGCGAACCTTCCCCACAAGGGCTCCGGAGCAGCTCTTGCTGCTTCATACATGGAGCCCTATATCTCTGAACTTAAAACTAAATATGGCCTTGACTGGTCTATTGGTCCTCTCTATAATGGGATTTTAAAGTTATTTTAGGAATGGGTATATTCTATCTCTCACTTCTATAATTTATTGAACTAACATTCAGATCTTATATAATGGGAAGGTTTACAATTTAAATGGCAAAAAAATCTTCTCTGATATTCAGATACAAGATATCCTGAATAGTTTTTGAAATGATTTTTTTAATCCTGGATCCCAACCTCTTGGCAGGAATCTCACTTAAAACTAATTAATCAAACCTACATCCTATGCAAAGTGCAATTTTGACAACGCGGACATCTTCTACTATTTCTGATCATGCCCTAAAAATTTACAACTATGGACCCAGGTAAACCATTGGTTAAATAAAATCCTTCTCATAGATTTCACTATCTCCTTGCAACATTCTTTTTTTCTAGTAAATTACTCAGATATGTCATAACAATAATAATTATCCTATTACTTAGGAATCTTTTACTTAAGAATTAGAAGGCAACCCATGTGCCCAAATCTGCCCACTTTAAAAAAAATGCTAATTACACATCTTATTATGGAACACTATGCTTTGCAGAACCCTAATAATAAGCTCCTAAAATATTTCTTTCCTAAATGGCTTATAGTTAATCAATCCCTACCAAATGATTCTCAAACGCAATTGGTCTGTCCCTTTATCAATACAGACTTTGCCCTTCAAAATATTCACACAGGACATTTCCCACTGTTTTGGGTCCAATAAAAGGTCTTCTGGGTCTACATTGTATTACTTACGAATATTATACTATCCTATGGTATACCACACTGATCATCATCATATAACCACAGTACCTTCTAGTAAGAGGATTGTGGGAGAGGAGCCGGGAAACTGAGGTTGACTGTTTTTTCTTTTTTTTCTCTTTATTATTAGTTTTTCTTTTAAGAAAAGGGGGAAAAAAGAGGTTAAATACAAGTTGTATTTAGAAGGCTGTTATTGATTGGAATTATATGCCTAGTTTACCGTAATTTATATCATATATGTACTAACATTGCAGTATTACCAGGGATGTGATCTGTTACTATTTTTGTTTATGGCAATGTGTAATATGATATACTTTTTAATTGTATTCTACTCCTTGTTTTTTCTTTTTACACATTCTGTCTGTAAAACAAGTTAAAGTCACTATAGTGTTCAGCAAATGGTTGTGTGGAATAGAATATTTCAGAATGGAATTACAGAAAAAGGGGAAAAAAATAATGAAAGTATATTGCAGAGTTTATATATATATATATATATATATATATACAGGTGGCCCTCGTTTTACAACGGTTCAATTTACACCGTTTCAGAATAACAACCTTTTTTCCAGTCATGTGACTGCTATTGAAAAGCATTGAGAAACAGTGCATTTATTAAAATAGCCAGTAGGTGGAGCTGTCCGCTTGTGTTGCAGCAAAGCCAAGCAAGCTAAAATTAATCAGTTTAACCAGACCTGAGCTATCGAGCAGATTTTAAAGGAACAAGATCTTCCTGTCTATAAATCAGTCCAGATTGGAATGCATAGAAAGAACTGTTTGCAGAAAAATGCAAGTGAAGTCTATGTTGTGTGGTTATTTTATTAGGTTTATAATGCTGTTTAGCAAATGTTTTTGTTCATTTAACTTAGTTTAATTATATATTCTGTGTTGTGTGATTATTTTATTAGGTTGATAACGCTGTTTAGCATTTAAAGTCTTCATTTCAAAGCTTTAAAAATAATGTATTAGCTGTTACTTATGACAATTTTGAGAGGGGTCTGGAACCTATCTCCCTCAATTCCCATTGACTTACATTATAAACTGGGTTTCAATTTACAACAGTTTCGATTTACAACCATTCCTTCTGGAACCTAACCCCGGCGTAAACTGAGGGCTACCTGTATATAGTTCCAAAGTCAACTGCACTCCAAAAAAACAGAATTTATGCTTACCTGATAAATTACTTTCTCCAACGGTGTGTCCGGTCCACGGCGTCATCCATAACTTGTGGGAATATTCTCTTCCCCAACAGGAAATGGCAAAGAGCACAGCAAAAGCTGTCCATATAGCCCCTCCCAGGCTCCGCCCCCCCAGTCATTCGACCGACGGTTAGGAGAAAAAAAGGAGAAACTATAGGGTGACGTGGTGACTGTAGTGTATAGAGAAATAAATTTTCAAACCTGATTAAAAAACCAGGGCGGGCCGTGGACCGGACACACCGTTGGAGAAAGTAATTTATCAGGTAAGCATAAATTCTGTTTTCTCCAACATTGGTGTGTCCGGTCCACGGCGTCATCCATAACTTGTGGGAACCAATACCAAAGCTTTAGGACACGGATGAAGGGAGGGAGCAAATCAGGTTACCTAAACAGAAGGCACCACGGCTTGCAAAACCTTTCTCCCAAAAATAGCCTCCGAAGAAGCATAAGTAACAAATTTGTGGAATTTGGCAAAAGTGTGCAGAGAAGACCAAGTCGCTGCCTTACATATCTGATCAACAGAAGCCTCGTTCTTGAAGGCCCATGTGGAAGCCACAGACCTAGTAGAGTGAGCTGTGATTCGTTCAGGAGGCTGCCGTCCGGCAGTCTCATAAGCCAATCGGATGATGCTTTTCAGCCAGAAAGAAAGAGAGGTAGCAGTAGCTTTTTGTCCTCTCCTCCTACCAGAATAAACGACAAACAAAGAAGAAGTTTGTCTGAAATCCTTTGTTGCTTCTAAATAGAACTTTAAAGCACGGACTACATCTAAATTGTGTAACAAACGTTCCTTCTTTGAAACTGGATTCGGACACAAAGAAGGAGCAACTATTTCCTGGTTAATGTTCTTGTTGGAAACAACTATTGGAAGAAAACCAGGCTTGGTACGCAAAACAACCTTATCTGAATGGAACACCAGATAGGGTGGATCACACTGCAAAGCAGATAATTCAGAAACTCTTCTAGCAGAAGAAATAGCAACCAAAAACAAAACTTTCCAAGATAGTAACTTGATATCTATGGAATGTAAGGGTTCAAACGGAACCCCTTGAAGAACTGAAAGAACTAAATTTAGACTCCAGGGAGGAGTCAAGGGTCTGTAAACAGGCTTGATTCTAACCAAAGCCTGTACAAAAGCTTGTACATCTGGCACATCTGCCAGACGTTTGTGTAACAAGACAGATAAAGCAGAAATCTGTCCTTTTAGAGAACTTGCTGACAATCCCTTACCCAAACCTTCTTGGAGAAAGGAGAGGATCTTAGGAATTGTAGTCTTACTCCAGGAGAATCCCTTGGATTCACACCAACAGATATATCTTTTCCATATTTTATGGTAAATCTTTCTAGTTACAGGTTTTCTGGCTTGGACCAGAGTATCTATCACTGAATCTGAAAACCCACGCTTGGATAAAATCAAACATTCAATTTCCAAGCAGTCAGCTGCAGAGAAACTAGATTTGGATGTTCGAATGGACCTTGTACTAGAAGGTCCTGTCTCAAAGGTAGCTTCCATGGTGGAGCCGATGACATATTAACCAGGTCTGCATACCAAGTCCTGCGCGGCCACGCAGGAGCTATCAGAATCACTGAGGCCTTCTCCTGTTTGATCCTGGCTACAAGCCTGGGAAGGAGAGGGAACGGTGGAAACGCATAAGCTAGGTTGAATGACCAAGACGCCACTAATGCATCCACTAGAGTCGCCTTGGGATCCCTGGATCTGGACCCGTAGCAAGGAACCTTGAAGCTCTGACGAGACGCCATCAGATCCATGTCTGGAATGCCCCATAATTGAGTCAACTGGGCAAACACCTCCGGGTGGAGTTCCCACTCCCCCGGATGGAAAGTCTGACGACTCAGATAATCCGCCTCCCAGTTGTCTACTCTTGGGATGTGGATTGCAGATAGGTGGCAGGAGTGATCCTCCGCCCATTTGATGATTTTGGATACCTCTCTCATCGCCAAGGAACTCCTTGTTCCCCCCTGATGGTTGATGTAAGCTACAGTCGTCATGTTGTCTGACTGGAATCTTATGAATCCGGCCTTCGCTAGTTGAGGCCAAGCCCGGAGAGCATTGAATATCGCTCTCAGTTCCAGGATGTTGATCGGGAGAAGAAACTGTTCCCGAGACTATAAACCCTGAGCTTTCAGGGAATCCCAGACCGCGCCCCAGCCTAATAGACTGGCGTCGGTCATGACAATGACCCACTCTGGTCTGCGGAAACTCATTCCCTGAGACAGGTGATCCTGGGACAACCACCAACGGAGTGAGTCTCTGGTCATCTGGTCTACTTGAATCTTTGGAGACAAGTCTGTATAGTCCCCATTCCACTGCTTGAGCATGCACAGTTGTAATGGTCTTAGATGAATTCGAGCAAAAGGAACTATGTCCATCGCTGCAACCATCAACCCTACTACTTCCATGCACTGAGCTATGGAAGGCTGCAGAATAGAGTGAAGAACTTGACAAGCGTTTAGAAGCTTTGACTTTCTGACTTCTGTCAGGAAGATCTTCATTTCTAAAGAATCTATTATTGTTCCCAAAAAGGGAACTCTTGTCGACGGAGACAGGGAACTCTTTTCTACGTTCACCTTCCACCCGTGAGATCTGAGAAAGGCTAGAACAATGTCTGTATGAGCCTTTGATTTGGAAAGAGACAACGCTTGGATTAGAATGTCGTCCAGATAAGGTGCCACTGCAATACCCCTTGGTCTTAGAACCGCTAGAAGGGACCCGAGCACCTTTGTGAAAATTCTTGGAGCAGTGGCTAGCCCGAATGGGAGAGCCACGAACTGATAATGTTTGTCCAGAAAGGCGAACCTTAGGAACTGATGATGATCTTTGTGGATAGGAATATGTAGATACGCATCCTTTAAATCCACGGTAGTCATAAATTGACCCTCCTGGATTGTAGGTAAAATTGTTCAAATGGTTTCCATTTTGAACGATGGAACTCTGAGAAATTTGTTTAGAATTTTTAAATCCAGAATTGGTCTGAAAGTTCCCTCTTTTTTGGGAACTACAAACAGATTTGAGCAAAAAACCCCCGACCTTGTTCCACAGTTGGAACTGGGTGTATCACTCCCATCTTTAAAAGGTCTTCTACACAATGTAAGAATGCCTGTCTCTTTATTTGGTTTGAAGATAAGTGAGACATGTGGAACCTTCCCCTTGGGGGTAGTTCCTTGAATTCTAGAAGATAACCCTGAGAGACTATTTCTAGTGCCCAGGGATCCTGAACATCTCTTGCCCAAGCCTGAGCAAAGAGAGAGAGTCTGCCCCCTACTAGATCCGGTCCCGGATCGGGGACTACCCCTTCATGCTGTCTTAGTAGCAGCAGCAGGCTTCTTGGCCTGTTTACCCTTGTTCCAGCCTTGCATTGGTTTCCAAGCTGGTTTAGTCTGGGAAGCGTTACCCTCCTGTCTAGAGGCTGCAGAGTTGGAAGCCGGTCCGTTCCTGAAATTGCGAAAGGAACGAAAATTGGACTTATTCTTAGCCTTGAAAGGTCTATCTTGTGGGAGGGCATGGCCCTTTCCCCCAGTGATGTCTGAAATAATCTCTTTCAATTCTGGCCCAAAAAGGGTCTTACCTTTGAAAGGGATATTAAGCAATTTTGTCTTGGAAGATACATCCGCCGACCAAGACTTTAGCCAGAGCGCTCTGCGCGCCACAATTGCAAACCCTGAATTTTTCGCCGCTAACCTCGCTAACTGCAAAGCGGCATCTAAAATAAAGGAATTAGCTAACTTAAGTGCGTGAATTCTGTCCATGACTTCCTCATACGGAGTCTCCCTACTGAGCGACTTTTCCAGTTCCTCGAACCAGAACCACGCCGCTGTAGTGACAGGAATAATGCACGAAATAGGTTGAAGGAGGTAACCTTGCTGTACAAAAATCTTTTTAAGCAAACCCTCCAATTTTTTATCCATAGGATCTTTGAAAGCACAATTGTCCTCTATTGGAATGGCTAGTGTAGAAACCGCCCCCTCGACCTTAGAGACTGTTTGCCATAAGTCCTTCCTGGGGTCGACCATAGGGAACAATTTCTTAAATATAGGAGGAGGGACAAAAGGTATGCCTGGCTTCTCCCACTCCTTATTCACTATGTCCGCCACCCGTTTAGGTATCGGAAAGGCATCAGGGTGCACCGGGACCTCTAGGAACTTGTCCATCTTGCACAATTTTTCTGGGATGACCAGATTGTCACAATCATCCAGAGTAGATAGCACCTCCTTAAGTAATGCACGGAGATGCTCTAATTTAAATCTAAATGTCACAACATCAGGTTCTGCCTGCTGAGAAATTCTTCCTGTATCAGAAATTTCCCCATCTGACAAACCCTCCCTCACTGCCACTTCAGATTGGTGTGAGGGTATGACAGAAAAATTATCATCAGCGCCCTCCTGCTCTACAGTGTTTAAAACAGAGCAATCGCGCTTTCTCTGAAATGCTGGCATTTTGGATAAAATATTAGCTATGGAGTTATCCATTACTGCTGTCAATTGTTGCATAGTAACAAGCATTGGTGCAATAGAAGTACTAGGAGTCCCCTGCACGGGCATAACTGGTATAGACACAGAAGGAGATGATGTAGAACTATGTCTACTTCCTTCATCTGAGGAATCATCCTGGGCAACCTTACTATCTGTGACAGTACTATCCTTACTTTGTTTGGACGCTATGGCACAATTTTCACATATATTAGAAGGGGGGACCACATTGGCCTCCATACATACAGAACATGATCTATCTGAAGGTACAGACATGTTAAACAGGCTTAAACTGGTTAATAAAGCACAAAAAAACGTTTTAAAATAAAACCGTTACTGTCTCTTTAAATGTTAAACAGGGCACAATTTATTACTGAATATGTGAAAAACTATGCAATTTTAACCCCACTACAGTCGCAGCCACAGCCTTTGTTGCGACTTTACCAATCCCAGGGGGGTATACGATACCAATTCAAGCCTTCTAGGAACGTTTTCAGTGGATACCAGACCCTCACATATGCAGCTGCATGCACTGTACTCAAAAGTAACTGCGCAATAATGGCGCGAAAATGAGGCTCTGCCTACTATAGTGAAAGGCCCTTCCTGACTGGGAAGGTGTCTAAACAAGTGCCTGGCGATAAAAAACGTTCCCCAAACAATAAAAGTGTGAAGATTACTTCAAACTTTCAAAATATAACTTAAATATACAATCGATTTAGCCCTTAAGAGTGTCCACCAGTTAATAGCCCATAATAAGCCCTTTATTCTGTCTGAGTCTAAGAAAATGGCTTACCGATCCCCATGAGGGAAAAATGACAGCCTTCCAGCATTACACAGTCTTGTTAGAAAAATGGCTAGTCATACCTTGAGCAGAAAAGTCTGCAAACTGTTCCCCCCAACTGAAGTTCTCTCAGCTCAACAGTCCTTCGTGGGAACAGCAATTGATTTTAGTTACTGCTGCTAAAATCATACTCCTCTTTTAAACAGAACTCTTCATCTCTTTCTGTTTCAGAGTAAATAGTACATACCAGCACTATTTTAAAATAACAAACTCTTGATAGAAGAATAAAAAACTACAACTAAACACCACATACTCTTCACCATCTCCGTGGAGATGCTACTTGTTCAGAGCGGCAAAGAGAATGACTGGGGGGGCCGAGCCTGGGAGGGGCTATATGGACAGCTTTTGCTGTGCTCTTTGCCATTTCCTGTTGGGGAAGAGAATATTCCCACAAGTTATGGATGACGTCGTGGACCGGACACACCAATGTTGGAGAAATACAGCTTAACGATCAACTCCCAGGGTGCAAAAAAGTCAATATTAATGCAGTTTTCCTGTAAAACTACTTCACTCTCTGTAGTTCCATAAACAGTAGCTTTTATTGATTACAATTAAAAACAGGGAAGAAACATGACGTTTCGATGCCCTACTGGCATCTTTATCACATGTCCCCAAGTGTCAAGCTGATGAACACCACCATGGTAATGACCCAATTAATCATTTTATATTACCATTTCAAAGTGTTTAATGTCCCTTTAATGTATTATTAATTATAATACTAAATTAGCTTATGTTTATAGATAACAGTTTAAAAATAACAATTTCAGTATAAAATATATAGAAAAATGCAGTAGGTATAGTATATTTATAAGACAACATACATTTTTACCACAGCAGTTTATTTGGAGTAGCAACTAGCACTCCTCATGTTGGTATCTTACAATTACAATTACTTTTTTCAACTCTGCAAATGCATCTATTTTCAAACTGTTAAAATCCAAACATTTTTTTTAATAAAACCTCTAAAAGGGACAGTTTACACAGTAATTATCAATAATGCTTACCTTAGTATGATACCCATTCAGCCTCCTGCACCCATTGTAACATACAGCAGCAGTAACGAAGTACCATTTTTTTAAAAAAAGTTTTGTGTGTTTGGCCATTTCAAAATGGCCACCAAACTCCTCCCACTGCTTGCATATGCAACTGTGAAAGCAATTATAGTGGCCAATCTGGAGCAACTCACTAGTTCATTTTCTAAAGCAGCAGTCACGTGCATGTGCAATTTTAAAGTGACCATAGGATCTTTAACTTTAATTCTAGAGTAATTTCCAGTGGAGCAGAGAAAAGTACGGTCACAGTTAAAGGCATACTAACAATTATACATGTAAGTGAAAATATGCAGTTTTGCAAGCTGAAACTTTTCTGCCCAATTTTAAAATTTGATCACAGTGCAGTGTTAATTTGTTTTTAATTTTCATACACACGGATGATAACCCAGAAGGCTGCACAAATGCTTTTCTTTTTAAAGAGACTCCCCCCCCCCCCCACTTCTTAGCACGCTGCACACTCTGCGACTGCGCAATTGACAGGAAAAAAAAGTCACTCCTTGCTATGTGCATGAGTGTTACAGGCATAGAGAAAGCCACTGTAAGGTGTAGGAAGGAAGTGGGGGAGGAGTTTGGCAGCCATTTTCAAAATTGCCAAAAACGCAAAATGTTTTTAAAAAAGGGTACTTTGTTACTGATGCTGTATGAGTAAAGGGTGCTGAACTGTTATCATACTAAGGTAAGCATTATTGACAAATACAGTGTAGACTGTCCCTTTAAAGGGACACTGAACCCAAATTTTTTCTTTCGTGATTCAGATAGAGCATGCAATTTTAAGCAACTTTCTAATTTACTCCTATAATCAAATTGTCTTCATTCGCTTATTATGTTTATTTGAAAAGAAGAATGTAAGTTTAGATGCCGGCCTATTTTTGGTGAACAACCTGGGTTGTCCTTGCTGATTGAACAGCACCAATAAACACGTGCTGTCCATGGTTCTGAACCAAACATTTGCTGTCTCCTTAGCTTAGATGCCTTCTTTTTCAAATAAAGATAGCAAGAGAACGAAAAAAAATTGATACTAGACGTAAATTAGGAAGATGCTTAAAATGTCATGCTCTATCTGAATCATGAAAGAAAAACATTGGGTTCAGTGTCCCTTTAAGTTTATAGAAAAATGTTTAGCAACTTATATGTATTGCTTTCACTTCTTGTCTGCCACTGAATGCTGCAACACTATGCAAAGCAATGCACTGCAGTTCTCTCGAGAGTTATATTGCTGTAATAATCTGAAAACCATTCAGTATTTTTCAGAGCATTTTACTAGAATTGATAAACTTGTATCCTATTCACTTCCTAAGAAATATGTATTATTTTTAAATATTTGCAATGACTGACATTGAGCAACTTTATTAACTTTGAATCTTGTGTAACTTGATTCAATCATTAGAAGAATAGAGGGAGAACATAACACTTGACTAAATTGTATTTATGTCCCAAAAGGAATCTCCATTTCACTGTGTACAGATTTGGGGGCAGAGGAAATTACTTGATAGCTTGATAGTGGTAGCTGACCTGTGATTTATCCAGCGTTAACTATTGCAAGCTGGTAGATGTAGTCTTTCTGCTGTGGACTACAGATTAAGAATTGCCCATAAAACTGGAAGGGAGAAAAAAGAAGGGAATAAGAGGTGTTTTTAAGGTAGTATTTCAAGGATGCATGACTTCCTTTAGAAAAGCACAAACATTAAATTAAAATTACGCTTTCTAAATAAAAATCCTTTAGAATAATTAAAGGACCAGTAAATAAATTTGCAGAATCAACAAACACATAATAACAAGACAATGCAATAGCACTTAGTTTGAACTTCAAGCGCGTTGTAGATTTTTTTCTGACACATTTCAAAGTTATATTTATTTCCACTCCTCCTGTATCATTCATGTGACAGCTATCAGCCAATCACAAATGCATATATATATATTCTGCGAATTCTTGCACATGCTCAGTAGGAGCTGGTGACTTATAAATTGTAAATATAAAAAGTCTGTGCACATTTGGACCAGCCATCACTGCTATAGTGTAACTCAAAACTCATCAGGAACCAAATGCATTATAGGGCATTTTGTAACACAACCTGTTACCTAAATTTTAAAAGTTATGCAATAAAGTGTTGGTATTTTACTCTTTACAGGTGATGCTGCAAAACCAATTTAATTTCCATGCATTGTTCATTTTACTTGTAACTGTGTCTCACCTTAAACATTTGGCTGTGACACTTGCAAAGCAATATATTCCAGCAAAGATAAGGACATTTTTATGTAATTTTTAAAAAAAAAAAGTAAAATTCAATTGCCGCTCTTGCACAATTGTACTTTAATAGGAAAAATTCTGGTTTGAACTGTCTCTTAATGGAAATTTGAAACATAATCTTTATGTTACCCCATCAAAAAAACAAAACAAATATTGTTAGCATTTTATTTAGAGCTCCTGTGTTATTTTATATGGAGCCCCAGAGTTTAAATTTTCTGTAATTCTTTTTTTTTTTTTTTTTAAATAAAGGATTTTATTTTGAGATAATGATTTGGCATACAAACAGGGGATTGCAGCAATATACAATAGAATTCTAAAACTACTATTATATATACAATATAATTCTAAAACTACTTATAGCAAGTAACATTGTATGAGTTACATATTGGAGTTGCATATGTAATAAACAATCACCTAGAGATTACAAGTTTTGTTTTACCGCTCACTTACCTGCAGCACTGAAATTACAGGTTTTTACAAACCCGGCGTTAAAAGGCAAGAAGTGAGCGTTGAGCAAAATTTTGCTCATTATCGCACTCCAATACCAGCGCTGCTTAAGTCAGCAGTGAGCTGGTCGTACGTGCTTGTGCACGATTTCCCCATAGGAATCAACGGGGAGAGCCGGCTGAGAAAAAGTCTAACACCTGCAAAAAAGCAGCGTAAAACTCAGTAACGCAGCCCCAATGATTCCTATGGGGAAATACATTTTATGTCTACACCTTACACCCTAACATGAACCCCGAGTATAAACACCCCTAATCTTACACTTATTAACCCCTAATCTGCTGCCCCCAAAATCGCTGACACCTATATTATACTTATTAACTATTAATCTGCCGCTCCGGACACTGCCGCCATCTACATTATATTTATTAACCCCTAATCTGCCGCCCCCAATGTCGCCGCCACCTACCTACACCTATTAACCCCTTATCTGCCGCCCCTAATGTTGCCGCCACTATAATAAACATATTAACCCCTAAACCGCCGCACTCCCGCCTCGCAAACATTAGTTAAATATTATTAAACCCCTAATCTGCTGTCCCTAACATCGCCGCCACCTACCTACATTTATTAAACCCTAACCAACGTCGCCGCCACTATATTAAAGTTATTAACCCCTAAACCTAAGTCTAACCCTAACCCTAACACCCCCTAACTTAAATATAATTTAAATAAATCTAAATAAAATTACTATCATTAACTAAATTATTCCTATTTAAAACTAAATACTTACCTGTAAAATAAACCCTAAGCTAGCTACAATATAACTAATAGTTACATTGTATCTAGCTTAGGATTTATTTTTATTTTACAGGCAAGTTTGTATTTATTTTAACTAGGTAGAATAGTTATTAAATAGTTATTAACTATTTAATAACTACCTAGCTAAAATAAATACAAATTTACATGTAAAATAAAACCTAACCTAAGTTACACTAACACCTAACACTACACTATAATTAAATAAATTAACTAAATTAAATACAATTACCTAAATTAAATTAAATTAGCTAAAGTACAAAAAAAACCACTAAATTACAGAAAATAATAAACAAATTACAGAAATTTAAACTAATTACACCTAATCTAATAGCCCTATTGAATTAAAAAAAGCCCCCCAAAATAAAAAAAAACCCTAGCCTAAACCAAACTACCAATATCCCTTAAAAGGGCCTTTTGCGGGGCATTGCCCCAAAGTAATCAGCTCTTTTACCTGTAAAAAAAAATACAAACAGTAAAACCCATCACCCACACAACCAACCCCCCAAATAAAATACTATCTAAAAAAAACTAAGCTCCCTATTGCCCTGAAAAGAGCATTTGGATGGGCATTGCCCTTAAAAGGGCAGTTAGCTCTTTTGCCGCCCAAACCCTAATCTAAAAAACAAAACCCACCCAATACACCCTTAAAAAGACCTAACACTAATCTCCTGAAGATCGACTTACCAGGAGACATCTTCATCCAAGCCGGGCGAAGTGGTCCTCCAGATGGGCAGAAGTCTTCATCCAAGCCGGGCAGAAGTGGTCCTCCAGACGGGCAGAAGTCTTTATCCAAGCCGGGCAGAGTGGTCCTCCAGACAGGCAGAAGTCTTCCTCCAGACGGCATCTTCTATATTCATCCATCTGGCGCGGAGCGGGTCCAACTTCAAGACATACGACGCAGAGCATCCTCTTCTGGAGACGACTAAAACAGAATGAAGGTACCTTTAAGTGACATCATCCAAGATGGCATCCCTTATATTCCGATTGGCTGATAGGATTCTATCAGCCAATCAGAATTAAGGTAGAAAAAATCCTATTGGCTGATGCAATCAGCTAATAGGATTGAAGTTCAATCCTATTGGCTGATCCAATCAGCCAATAGGATTGATCTTGCATTCTATTGGCTGATTGGAACAGCCAATAGAATGCAAGCTCAATCCTATTGGCTGATTGCATCAGCCAATAGGATTTTTTCTACCTTAATTCCGATTGGCTGATAGAATTCTATCATCCAATCAGAATCTAATGGATGCCATCTTGGATGACGTCACTTAAAGGTACCTTCATTCTGTTTTAGTCGTCGCCAGAAGAGGATGCTCCACGTCGGATGTCTTGAAGATGGACCCGCTCCGCGCCGGATGGAAGAAGATAGAAGATGCCATCTGGATGAAGACTTCTGCCCGTCTGGAGGACCACTTCTGCCCGGCTTGGATGAAGACTTCTGCCCGTCTGGAGGACCACTTCTGCCCGGCTTGGATGAAGACTTTTGCCCGTCTGGAGGACCACTTCACCCGGTTTGGATGAAGACATCTCCTGGTAAGTCGATCTTCAGGGGGTTAGTGTTAGGTTTTTTTTAAGGGTGTATTGGGTGGGTTTTATTTTTTAGA
Organism: Bombina bombina; assembly: GCF_027579735.1. Classification (NCBI taxonomy): domain Eukaryota; kingdom Metazoa; phylum Chordata; class Amphibia; order Anura; family Bombinatoridae; genus Bombina; species Bombina bombina. Next base: position 184,796,454 of record NC_069502.1, read on the forward strand.
TTAGGGTTTGGGCAGCAAAAGAGCTAACTGCCCTTTTAAGGGCAATGCCCATCCAAATGCCCTTTTCATGGCAATGGGGAGCTTAGTTTTTTTTTAGATAGTATTTTATTTGGGGCGTTGGTTGTGTGGGTGGTGGGTTTTACTGTTAGGGGGGTTGTTTGTATTTTTTTTTACAGGTAAAAGAGATGATTACTTTGGGGCAATGCCCCGCAAAAGGCCCTTTTAAGGGCTATTGGTATTTTAGTTTAGGCTAGGTGTTTTTTTATTTAGGGGAGGGCTTTTTTTTATTTTAATAGGGCTATTAGATTAGGTGTAATTAGTTTAAATTTCTGTAATTTGTTTATTATTTTCTGTAATCTAGTGGGTTTTTTTTTTGTACTTTAGCTAATTTAATTTAATTTAGGTAATTGTATTTAATTTAGTTAATATATTTAATTATAGTGTAGTGTTAGGTGTTAGTGTAACTTAGGTTAGGTTTTATTTTACAGGTAAATTTGTATTTATTTTAGCTAGGTAGTTATTAAATAATTAATAACTATTTAATAACTATTCTACCTAGTTAAAATAAATTCAAACTTGCCTATAAAATAAAAATAAATCCTAAGATAGCTACAATGTAACTATTAGTTATATTGTAGCTAGCTTAGGGTTTATTTTACAGGTAAGTATTTAGTTTTAAATAGGAATCATTTAGTTAATGATAGGAATATTTATTTAGATTTATTTAAATTATATTTAAGTTAGTGGGTGTTAGGTTTAGGGTTAGACTTAGGTTTAGGGGTTAATAACTTTAATATAGTGGCTGCGATGTTGGGGGAGGCAGATTAGGGGTTAATAAATGTAGGTAGGTGGCGGCAATGTTAGGGACGGCAAATTAGGGATTAATAATATTTAACTGAAATGACAAGTGCAAACACTGATCAGCACATCCTTCCATTCCCTTAACCCTATAGAGTACACAGTACTTTTGTAATATTATGTTTCATATACCTTTTGTTCCCTTATGCAATTGTTACAGTAATTCTGTGTCTTATGTTTTAACTGGTTCCCACTTTTGTAAAAATGCTCAATATATTCATATTCCTTTTTGCTACCCTTTGCCTCTATAACAAACTACACTATTCAATTACTCCTTCTCCCTCTCCACCTGCACTGTTCATTAGCCCATCTCTCTTAAACTCGCCTTACTTTTGTACTCATGAACTTTACCTATTCCTAAACACTCTCTCTCCCCCCTGTAGCTCATCTCAAAAGCAGTCTCACTACTGCAAATCTGTATCTCATCTCATGTCACTCTCCCTCTTGCTTCTACTTACTGCTGGTGACATCTCCCCTAATCCTGGTCCGCAACCACTGACAAGTCGTGCACATCCATGTGTACCATCCCATAGACTCAGAAAACAAAACTCTGCACACCTTACTCACATTCCTCTTGCATCTAAATCCACTTCCCCTTTCACTTGTGCACTCTGGAACTCTCTCTCTGTTTGCAACAAGCTCACTTCTATACATGACCTCTTCATCTCCTGCTCCCTCAACCTTCTGGCCCTAACAGAAACCTGGCTCTCTCCCCTAGACACAGCATCCACTGCTGCTCTGTCACATGGGGGTCTCCACTTTAGCCACACTCCTAGGTCTGGTAATAGACAAGGAGGTGGTGTAGGTATTTTACTTTACTCTCGTTGCACCTTTCAACAAATACATCCTATCTCTTCCCTCACTTTTCCCTCATTCGAAACCCACAGGATTTGCTTATTCTCCCCTCTCTCTGTACGTGTTGCAGTCATTTACCAACCCCCTGACTCCCCAACTCAATTTCTAGATCACTTGGCTGCCTGGTTACCCTATTTCCTTTCCTCAGACACCCCTGCCCTCATTCTTGGCGACTTCAACATCTCCCTTAACAATCCCACTGCCTCATCTGCTAACAACTTCTGCAACTCACTTCCTCTTTCGGTCTGTCACAATGGACTGATTCTCCCACTCACAAAGACGGTCACTCTCTTGACCTAATCTTTAGCTATCGATGCACTCTCTCAAACTTCTCAAACTCCCCTTTTCTTCTTTCTGACCACCATCTACTTACTTGCAACATATCATCCAACATATCATCCCTTCCTACAACTCTCCCTCCTTCTACTCCTCACACCAAACTTCACACCAAACTTCACAGAAGTATTATATCTTAAGATCAGCAACAACTTGCTAATTCCCTTCAACCACTCCTCTCATCCTTCTCCTCCTTTTCCTGCCCTGAACAATCTATCTGCCACTATAATTCCACCCTTATATACGTCCTTTTAATCCACTCTCTCATTCTTTCCCGCCTTGATTACTGCAACTCTGTCCTCTCTGGTCTCCCCACCTGCCGCCTAGCTCCCTTACAATCCATAATGAATGCCTCTGCCAGACTCATCTTCCTTACACGTCGCTCTTCATCTGCTGCTCCTCTCTGCCAATCCCTTCACAGGCTTCCTCTTCCTCTAGGATCAAACACAAAATCCTCACTCTGACATACAAAGCCCTCAACTGCACTGCTCCCCCCTATATCTCAGACCTTGTCTCCAGATACTCTCCCTCCCGTCCCCTTCGCTCTGCTCATGACATCCTACTCTCCTCCTCTCTGGTTACCTCATTGCACTCCCGTTTACAGGACTTCTCCAGACTGGCTCCCATCTTGTGGAACTCTCTGCCTCGCCCCACAAGACTCTCCCCTAGTTTTGAAAGCTTCAAGCGCTCCCTAAAGACTCTACTGTTCAGGGATGCATACAACCTATGCTAACCTTACTTTCTACCAGTTCCACTCCTCCATTGCTATCCCCTGAACCCCCTTAAGTCCAGCTGTTTGTAGATCACCTTCTTAAGAGCTAATTACAACCGTGCAACTCTTGGCAGGGCCCTCTACCCATCTGATCCCCTTTAATTGTTTTGTTATACTACCCTCTGTTTACAGCGCTGCAGAATCTGTTGGCGCTCTACAAATAACCGTTAATAACTAATGTTTGTGAGGCGGGAGTGCGGCGGTTTAGGGGTTAATATGCTTATTATAGTGGCAGATTAGGGGTTAATAAGTGTAGGTAGGTGGCGGGGACATTGGGGGTGGCAGATTAATGGTTAATAAATATAATGTAGGTGTCGGCGATGTTGGGGTCAGCAGATTAGGGGTTCATAAATACAATGTAGGTAGTGGGGGTGTCCGGAGTGGCAGATTAGGGGTTAAAAAATTTATTTTAGTATTTGCGATGCGGGAGGGCCTCGTTTTAGGGGTTAATAGGTAGTTTATGGGTTTTAGTGTATTTTCTAGCACTTTAGTTATGAGTTTTATGTTATGGCGTTGTACCATAAAACTCTTAACTACTGACTTTTAAATGCGTTAGGACTCTTGACTCTCACTTTTTGGCCTCCCAGGACAGAGTCGTAATACCGGCGCTATGGAAGTCCCATAGAAAAAAGACTTTAAGAAGTTTAAGTAAGTCGTTTTGCGGTAAGGCCAAAAAAGTGTGCGGTGCCCCTAAACCTTCAAGACTCGTAATAGCAGCTGGCGTAAAAAATTAGCATTAGGACCTCTTAACGCTGCTGTTTTACCCTAACGCACAACTCATAATCTAGCCGAATATTTGCTATCTATATAGTGTAAGGCAAATAATATATACAATTGCTGTAAGAAGAAGAGAAAAAAAACAGACCAACAACATGCCAATGTAAATTTTAAACCTTCTTATCTTTTTAAGAGGCCATTCTTGGACCTCATATAAAGTGTAATAAATAGCAATAATGGAAGGTTACATCAATTGTAGGAGGCCACTTGTGGACCTCGTTATCAGACCTCAGGTTTTAGTTTTATTGTACTGAATATTTGTTATGAAGGGGAAACATAACATTTTCTATGATAAAATATATAAGCATGAAGTATTGGATTCAAAGACTTAAATTCGACTTGTAATTAAAGCTAAACAGTCTTGCTAAGCTAGGAGGTAAAAATAAGGTCAATATTATGTTGTACTGCAAGATTTACTCATGAAAAAAGTAGTTAGGGTGCGGTATAGATGAGATAAACCGCGTGGTTAATCTTCCTAGTCTAGGAGGTTTATTATGTGGGGAAGGGGGGGGGGGGATGGTTATTTGAGTATGGTAAGCAGAATATATCAAGATTGTGCCTCCCTAGAAAGACAAGGTAAGCTGTTGCGTCATAACTCCAGGTAAACAAGCTTCAATAAAACAAAGCATCATATCCATGTGGGAAGTCTCATAAGCACATGGGTTACTAGTGGATATATAAAAATGAACTAATTGTACGCTGGACAAATTATGTACCTGTCATAGTAGAGCCTGAAGATCTAAGCTAATAAATTTGACGTGAGTTATGTAGCTCATGTATGATATTATGAGAAGGGAGACCATACAAAATAGCAGTTGTGCAGGTCCAGCCTGCGCTATATTTAGAAGGGAAGCTGTACGTCACAGCACAGCAATGGCCACAGCCTCAAGTTATGAGCTTAACATACAATGTCACATACTAAATATGGGGAAGCTAACATATGTATGCATAAATATAAAGAGAGAAGCATTCAACCTGGGAACGAACAATAGCATAATAGCTTGTTCTATGGCTAGATACCACCCTAGAAGCAGCCTCTTTTTTGTTCAATATGTGCCTTTCACAGAGAAGAACTTTCCTGTAGCATATCAGTCTGATTCTGATTTAATAGTGCAGTCCAGCACCGAAATACCAGGCAATCCCTCTCTGAACGAGAGAAACGACAAAAGCCCAGACGTAAGTTTCGGCCTAGTGTGGGCCTCATCAGTGAGGTGCAGCCATATCCCTCTAGGCACACTGAGCAACGGGTCACGTCTGGATTCCTGCATCACACTTAGAAAAACTCCTAGATGCAGCCTCTTTTTGCTTAATAAGTTTGTATGCTTCAGGAAAGTTCTTCTCTGCGAAAGGCACATGTTGAGCAAAAAGAGGCTGCTTCTTGGGTGGTAACTAGCCATAGAACAAGCTATTATGCTATTGTTCGTTCCCAGGTTGAGCACTTCTCTCTTTTTATTTATGCAAATATGACACTTGGGGAAGTCTCCCTAAGTGTGATGTGGGAATCCAGACGTGGACCCGTTGCTCAGTGTGCCTAGAGGGATATGGCTGCACCTCATTGACGAGGCCCACAATAGGCGGAAACATACGTCTGGGGTTTTGCTGTTTCTCTCGTTCAGAGAGTAGTGATGTTGCGAATAGTTCGCCGCGAAGGGCGAACATATGCGATGTTCGGTCCGCCCCCTATTTGTCATCATTGAGTAAACTTTGACCCTGTACCTCACAGTCAGCAGACACATTCCAGCCAATCAGCAGCAGACCCTCCCTCCCAGACCCTCCCACCTCCTGGACAGCATCCATTTTAGATTCATTCGGAAGCTGCATTCTTAGTGAGAGGAGGGACAGTGTAGCTGCTGCTGATTTAATAGGGACATCGATAGCTAGGCTAGTGTATTCAGTGTCCACTACAGTCCTGAATGACTCATCTGATCTCTGCTGTAAGGACAGCACCCCAAAAAGCCATTTTTAGGGCTAGAACATCAGTCTGCTTTTTTTTTTTTTTCCCTGTGTAATCTAATTGCAGTTGCCTGCCTGCCTGCCTGCCAGCGTGTGTGTCAGGCTCACAGCGTATACTGTGCCCACTTGCCCAGTGCCACCACTCATATCTGGTATAACAGTAGTGTACATTTAAAAAAAACAACACTTTTTTGACTGTGAAATAATAGCAGTCAGTTTCCTTCACGTGTGTGCGTTTCAGAGCCTGCCAGGGCACAGTGTCACACCAGTGCAACTCATATCTGGTGTAACAGTAGTGTAACAGTAGTGTACATTAACCCCTTAATGACCACAGCACTTTTCCATTTTCTGTCCGTTTGGGACCAGGGCTATTTTTACATTTCTGCGGTGTTTGTGTTTAGCTGTAATTTTCCTCTTACTCGTTTACTGTACCCACACATATTATATACCGTTTTTCTCACCATTAAATGGACTTTCTAAAGATACCATTATTTTCATCATATCCTATAATTTACTATAAAAAAATTATAAAATATGAGAAAAAAATTGAAAAAAACACACTTTTTCTAACTTTGACCCCCAAAATCTGTTACTCATCTACAACTACCAAAAAACACCCATGCTAAATAGTTTCTAAATTTGGTCCTGAGTTTAGAAATACCCAATGTTTACATGTTCTTTGCTTTTTTTGCAAGGAATCCCTGAATAGCCATTGACATGTATATATTTTGTTTTAGAAGACATCCCAAAGTATTGATCTAGGCCCATTTTGGTATGTTTCATGCCACCATCTCACCACCAAATGCGATCAAATAAAAAAAAATTGTTCACTTTTTCACAAATTTTTTCACAAACTTTAGGTTTCTCACTGAAATTATTTACAAATAACTTGTGCAATTATGGCATAAATGGTTGTACATTTTTCTCTGGGATCCCCTTTGTTCAGAAATAGCAGACATATATGGCTTTGACATTGCTTTTTGATAATTAGAAGGCCGGTAATTGCCACTGCGCACCACACGTGTATTATGTCCAGCAGTGAAGGGGTTAATTAGGGAGCATGTAGGGAGCTTTTTGGGGTAATTTTAGCTTTAGCGTAGTGTAGTAGACAACCCAAAGTATTGATCTAGGCCCATCTTGGTATATTTCATGCCACCATTTCACTGCCAAATGCGATCAAATAAAAAAAAAACATTACATTTTTCCAAATTTTAGGTTTCTCACTGAAATCATTTACAAACAATTTGTGCAATTATGGCACAAATGGTTGTAAATGCTTCTCTGGGATCCCCTTTTTTCAGAAATAGCAGACATATATGGCTTTGGCATTGCTTTTTGGTAATTAGAAGGCCGCTAAATGCCACTGCGCACCACACGTGTATTATGCTCAGCAGTGCAGGGGTTAATTAGGGAGCTTGTAGGGAGCTTGTAGGGTTAATTTTAGCTTTAGTGTAGTGTAGTAGACAACCCCAAGTATTGATCTAGGCCCATTTTGGTATGTTTCATGCCACCATTTCACCGCCAAATGCGATCAAATTAAAAAAAATAGTCAACTTTTTCACAAACTTTAGGTTTCTCACTGAAATTATTTGCAAATAGCTTGTGCAATTATGGGACAAATGGTTTTAAATGCTTCTCTGGGATCCCCTTTGTTCAGAAATAGCAGCCATATATGGCTTTGGCGTTGCTTTTTGGTAGTTAGAAGGCCACTAAATGCAACTGCGCACAACACATGAATTATGCCCTGCAGTGAAGGGGTTAATTAGGTAGCTTGTAGGGAGCTTGCAGGGTTAATTTTAGCTTTAGTGTAGAGATCAGCTTCCCACCTGACACATCAGACCCCCTGATCCCTCCCAAAGAGCTCTCTTCCCTCCCCCACCCCACAATTGTCCCCGCCATCTTAAGTACTGGCAGAAAGTCTGCCAGTACTAAAATAAAAGGTATCTTTTTTTATATATATATATATATATATTTTTTAGCATAAATATAGGGGGTGTGAGAGAGTAGGTAATATTGCTAATTTGCTTTAAATGGTGCCACCCTTATAGTAAATATAAAATATAAAAGAAAGATAGAAAAAAATACCAGGGTATATAAGATTACCCTAGAACAGCAAGGGAATAAACGGCACACATAGAAGACTTTCAAAAATGTATTTATAATAATTTCCCAAAAATACACTTAAGTATATAGCGATATCTTATCTGTCAATATCAGTTACCACTAAAGACAGCAAAATCTAAAACATTTTAAGTGCACTTAGACCTAATACTTTCCCTATGCTATAAATTACAAAAAGACATCATAAACAATAAGGGGTTAACCAGAAAACTCATGTTTATAACGAATGTTACATAGAATCTAATGTTTATAGGACATTTATAGTAAGTAGGCAAAATACATGTTAAACATATGGCTGCAGTCCAAACAGAGGTGAACTATATTATGTATCAAAAAGCGCTTGTTTTGCCTCTTTATATATACCAGGGAATCTTCTCTTAAGGCAAATAAATGTGCCGCAAGTAGTACTGCTGGATAAAGAGTCTCTAGCAAGTGTAATAATTCAGTTGGAAAACACAGCATATACTTAGCTTAAGTCCTCCGGTTTTTGTTGTTTCCACTTGTCTTCTGCTTGCAAGCACCTGTGATGATTACTTGGCGTGTGACATCAGCAATAGTGGGAGTGGTCTCTCGTCACCAGGGACTATGAGTGGCTATAGACAGAAGGATCCATTTGAATCAATTTTGCATTGTAAGTTTTGCCAAGAACTTTGACAAATGACTGTATCGCAAAGTTATGTATATGTTCACCTATCGTATAGGCACATCTTCCATTGCACTCCAATAGCACACTCCTCAAAACCACTTACTCCACTGTCGGAGTCACACCTGAAAGATTCGTAGCTCACTTTAAAGGTACAGCTGCATGTATAGAGCCAAAATGTCTCTGAAGAAACAAAAGATTCAGGGAATAGGCCTGGACAGGTGCACTAGAAATCCTGGCCCACGGTACATTCGACAGGTACCTGGGTTCTCATAAACACATAGTGCCAACGCACGTTTCTCCCCCACCTCCAGTATGTGTTACAGGGGATCATCAGGGCATGTAGAGTCCTCAGTGGACTTCCTCTTTTATGCAGATACCTAATTGCTTACAGGTGTTTTTTCCCAAGTATCCTTGCAACACCTTAAAGCTGTATCACTTTTAACCCTGTATTTCAAAAAAGCCTCTCAAAACTCAAAATTGTGTTAGAAAGTAATAGGTAAATATGTTTTGGTTCAACCTAATTCCTGGTTACCCCCAATACTTTCAAATACACAACAGAAGAGATAGAAATTACCCTCTAAACTGGCGCACACTTCAAACAGATGTTTATTATATTTAAAAAAAATGAAAATTTATAAAAAGTGGACAAATTCAAGCTTATCGTTTAAACCTTTTGGGAATCTAGTTCCCAGTCTGTAGATCCATTTCGCCTCTTTTTGCAGGAGGACCCTATCATTATTTCCACCACGTCCATTTGTGATGCCTTTATCTATTATGATAAATTTCAATGAATCTACATTTTTATTGTGTACATTACAAAAATGCCTGGCAACATTAGTTTCTCTGGAGTGGAGAATATCGTCCCTGTGCTCCTGTACTCGGTCCTTCACCAATCTTTTCGTTTTTCCAACATAGAAAGCCGGACAGGAGCACCGCAGAAGATATATCACCCCCTCCGATTTGCAGTTAAAGAAGAATCTTATATCAAAGATCTTTCCATCCTGGACAGAGAATTGTTTAGTGCTATCCATGTGGGCACAGTATACACAGTGCCCACATGGAAAGCTACCCTTAATACCTCTGTCCTTTCTCAGCCAATCAGAGGCCGAAGGGCCCCTTGAGAATTGGCTCCTCACCAGTTTGTCCTTTAAACTTTGTGCTTTTCTAGCTGTTAGCAAAGGTGTATCCCCCATCACACTGTTCACTTTTTCATCAAGGGATAGGATGTGCCAATTTTTCTTGAAAACTGACCTTAGACTCTCCCATTGATTATTAAAATTAGAGATAAATCTAATTTTATTAGTTTCATTTTTAGAATTATTGCGATATAGTAAGTCATCCCTGGACATATTTCTTGCTTTCCAGAGAGATTTCTTGAGGCACTTGTTAGAATAACCTCTTTTTAGGAATCTCTGTTTCTTTAACATATATCAACATATATGCCTTCACTTTCCCTGGTTCCAGCGGTTAATCTTTTTGTAAAACAAATGGAGAAAGATATAGAAGATATATCGAGCCAACAAACTTTTGATAACCTAAAACCTAGGGAAAGAATAGCACTAAAAGAACCAAGTATGGCCAAAGGTTTGGTGATAAAGCCTGCCGACAAGGGCGGTAATTTGGTTTTACTTGATGAGCATTTTTATGTGAATGAAGTCAAACGGCAGCTAAATAACAAAAAGCAATATGAAAAAATTGGTGGCAACCCTCTGGTCCATGTCCAAAATTCCCTTTTTAAACTTTTGAATTATGCAAGAAGCAAAGGGGTAATTACCCAAAATGAGTTCAAATTCCTATATCCTGAGCATCCAGTTATGCCTGTCTTTTATGTATTGCCAAAGCTGCATAAAAACATGCAGTGCCCCCCGGGAAGGCCTATAGTCTCGGGAATAGGGAGTGCAACTGAAAAAATTGGGGAGTATGTTGATAAATACCTGCGACCCTTTTTACTAACCTTAACATCATATGTTAAAGACACAGCCGATCTTTTGAGAAAGTTGGATGGAGTAGTAGTAAATGAAAAGACCATTCTGGCATCTCTTGATGTAGAGGGTCTTTACTCCTCCATACCACATAAAATAGGCTTAGCAGCAATAAGGAGGTTCTTAGAGACCAGAGGACCAACATATGCTGAACATACTGAATTTGTCTACTCCCTGTTAGAGTTTGTCTTGAAAAATAATATTTTTTCATTTGACGGACAGATATTTCGCCAACTGTGTGGGACAGCGATGGGGGCAGTTTGTGCCCCCACATATGCATGTCTACATCTGGGCCTTTGGGAATCAGAGATCTTTGAGTACTATTCAAGGATCTTTGAGGACAAAGTGCTACTATGGATTAGATATGTGGATGATGTTCTTGTCCTGTGGGATGGGACGGCAGAAGAATTCAATGAATTCGTTGCGGTCCTTAACCACAACGACAAGAACATCATCCTGACGTCAGAAACCAATACAGTAGAACTAAATTTTCTAGATGTGACTTTGAAAAAAGAGGGAGTAAGAATAGTGACGGAAAATTACAGGAAAAAGACCGCAACTAACAATATATTACATGCAGATAGTAGCCATCCGAACCACCTTAAAAAAAGGGATCCCGTATGGCCAATTCCTCCGTCTGAGGAGAAATTGCTCTTCTCTCTCCAAGTTTGACACTCATGCAGCCCTAATGAAAGAGAGATTCCTAAAAAGAGGTTATTCTAACAAGTGCCTCAAGAAATCTCTCTGGAAAGCAAGAAATATGTCCAGGGATGACTTACTATATCGCAATAATTCTAAAAATGAAACTAATAAAATTAGATTTATCTCTAATTTTAATAATCAATGGGAGAGTCTAAGGTCAGTTTTCAAGAAAAATTGGCACATCCTATCCCTTGATGAAAAAGTGAACAGTGTGATGGGGGATACACCTTTGCTAACAGCTAGAAAAGCACAAAGTTTAAAGGACAAACTGGTGAGGAGCCAATTCTCAAGGGGCCCTTCGGCCTCTGATTGGCTGAGAAAGGACAGAGGTATTAAGGGTAGCTTTCCATGTGGGCACTGTGTATACTGTGCCCACATGGATAGCACTAAACAATTCTCTGTCCAGGATGGAAAGATCTTTGATATAAGATTCTTCTTTAACTGCAAATCGGAGGGGGTGATATATCTTCTGCGGTGCTCCTGTCCGGCTTTCTATGTTGGAAAAACGAAAAGATTGGTGAAGGACCGAGTACAGGAGCACAGGGACGATATTCTCCACTCCAGAGAAACTAATGTTGCCAGGCATTTTTGTAATGTACACAATAAAAATGTAGATTCATTGAAATTTATCATAATAGATAAAGGCATCACAAATGGACGTGGTGGAAATAATGATAGGGTCCTCCTGCAAAAAGAGGCGAAATGGATCTACAGACTGGGAACTAGATTCCCAAAAGGTTTAAACGATAAGCTTGAATTTGTCCACTTTTTATAAATTTTCATTTTTTTTAAATATAATAAACATCTGTTTGAAGTGTGCGCCAGTTTAGAGGGTAATTTCTATCTCTTCTGTTGTGTATTTGAAAGTATTGGGGGTAACCAGGAATTAGGTTGAACCAAAACATATTTACCTATTACTTTCTAACACAATTTTGAGTTTTGAGAGGCTTTTTTGAAATACAGGGTTAAAAGTGATACAGCTTTAAGGTGTTGCAAGGATACTTGGGAAAAAACACCTGTAAGCAATTAGGTATCTGCATAAAAGAGGAAGTCCACTGAGGACTCTACATGCCCTGATGATCCCCTGTAACACATACTGGAGGTGGGGGAGAAACGTGCGTTGGCACTATGTGTTTATGAGAACCCAGGTACCTGTCGAATGTACCGTGGGCCAGGATTTCTAGTGCACCTGTCCAGGCCTATTCCCTGAATCTTTTGTTTCTTCAGAGACATTTTGGCTCTATACATGCAGCTGTACCTTTAAAGTGAGCTACGAATCTTTCAGGTGTGACTCCGACAGTGGAGTAAGTGGTTTTGAGGAGTGTGCTATTGGAGTGCAATGGAAGATGTGCCTATACGATAGGTGAACATATACATAACTTTGCGATACAGTCATTTGTCAAAGTTCTTGGCAAAACTTACAATGCAAAATTGATTCAAATGGATCCTTCTGTCTATAGCCACTCATAGTCCCTGGTGACGAGAGACCACTCCCACTATTGCTGATGTCACACGCCAAGTAATCATCACAGGTGCTTGCAAGCAGAAGACAAGTGGAAACAACAAAAACCGGAGGACTTAAGCTAAGTATATGCTGTGTTTTCCAACTGAATTATTACACTTGCTAGAGACTCTTTATCCAGCAGTACTACTTGCGGCACATTTATTTGCCTTAAGAGAAGATTCCCTGGTATATATAAAGAGGCAAAACAAGCGCTTTTTGATACATAATATAGTTCACCTCTGTTTGGACTGCAGCCATATGTTTAACATGTATTTTGCCTACTTACTATAAATGTCCTATAAACATTAGATTCTATGTAACATTCGTTATAAACATGAGTTTTCTGGTTAACCCCTTATTGTTTATGATGTCTTTTTGTAATTTATAGCATAGGGAAAGTATTAGGTCTAAGTGCACTTAAAATGTTTTAGATTTTGCTGTCTTTAGTGGTAACTGATATTGACAGATAAGATATCGCTATATACTTAAGTGTATTTTTGGGAAATTATTATAAATAAATTTTTGAAAGTCTTCTATGTGTGCCGTTTATTCCCTTGCTGTTCTAGGGTAATCTTATATACCCTGGTATTTTTTTCTATCTTTCTTTTATATTTTATATTTTTTAGCATATTTACATATGCTGTTGTGTAGGATCCCCCCCTTAGCCCCCAACCTCCCTGATCCCCCCCAAAACAGCTTCCTAACCCTCCCCCTCTGCCTTATTGGGGGCCATATTGGGTACTGGCAGCTGTCTGCCAGTACCCAGTTTGCAAATAATTTTTTTTTTTATTATTTTTATTTCATTTTTCTGTAGTGTAGCTTCCCCCCCCCCAAGACCAATCCCCCACCCGCTCCCAGATCACTTAGATTTCCAAGTACTAAATATTTTGCACCCCTTTCTCCCACTTATAAAAACATTTTTTTCTGTAGTGTTACGGTTCCCACCCGCTCATTCCCCATGCACGCGCGCACCCCCGGCGATCCCGCCCCCCCCCTCTCTGACAAGGACTGCATCGATGGCCGCCCACCCGCCTCCCACTTCAGCTCCCACCCACCAACGAATGCGGCCATCGATGCCCGGTGCAGAGAGGGCCACAGAGTGGCTCTCTCTGCACTGGAGGGGTAAAATTTGTTATTGCAGGATGCCTCGATATCGAGGCTTCCTGCAATAACCGGAAAGCAGCTGGAAGCGATCAGGATTGCTTTCAGCTGCTTTCCAAACAGAGGACGTACGCCATACGTCCTCAGGCGTTAACTGTATTTTTTCTGAGGACGTATGGCATATGTCCTCGGTCATTAAGGGGTTAAAAAAAAAACTAGAAATTTGACTGTGAAATAATAGCAGTCAGTTTCCTCACATGTGCGTTTCAGGGCCTGCCAGGGCACAGTGTCACACCAGTGCCACCACTCATATCTGGTGTAACAGTAGTGTACATTTAAAAAAAACAACACTTTTTTGACTGTGAAATAATAGCAGTCAGTTTCCTTCACACGTGTGCGTTTCAGGGCCTGCCAGGGCACAGTGTCACACCAGTGCAACTCATATCTGGTGTAACAGTAGTGTACATTTAAAAAAAAACTAGAAATTTGACTGTGAAATAATAGCAGTCAGTTTCCTTCACACGTGTGCGTTTCAGGGCCTGCCAGGTGCAACTCATATCTGGTGTAACAGTAGTGTACATTTTTTAAAAAAATATACAATTTTGACTGTAATAGATTTAATAGCAGTTAGTTGTCTGCAAGCGTGTGTGTCAGGCCTACAGCGTCTACTCTGCCAACTTCTGCCAGTGCACAGTGCCACTCATATCTGTTGTCACAGTAGCTTGCACGCATAGTACCACTAATCGGAAAAAAAAAATGACAGGCAGAGGCAGGCCACCCCGCAGGGGCCGTCGTGGTCGTGGTGCTGTGATTCCCTTTGGCCCTAGAATAATGCCCAGTGTTCAGAGGCCACGTACCCTGAACTCGAAAAGTTATGAGGACATAGTTGACTGGCTAACACAGGACACCCAATCTTCTACAGCTTCCGCTCGGAACCTTGACGCACCATCCTCCTCCAGCTTAGCTTCGGGCACCTCTCAAGTTACCACTCGCCCGCCTGCCGCCACCGCCAACACTAGCACCACAGCTGCTTCACTTGATCTGTCAGAGGAGTTATTTACACATCAGTTGGAAGAAATGAGTGATGCGCAACCATTATTGCCAGAGGATGTAGATAACAGGGATATGTCTCAGTCAGGCAGCATTACACACATGGACGTACAGTGTGATGATGATGATGTTGTACCCGCTGCTGCTTCCTTTGCTGAGTTGTCAGATACAAGTGAAGCGGTTGATGATGACGATGCGTCCGTGGATGTCATGTGGGTGCCCGCTAGAAGAGAAGAAGAACAGGGGGAAAGTTCAGATGGGGAGACAGAGTGGAGAAGGAGACGAGTTGGAAGCAGGGGGAGGTCGTCGCAAGGAGCTAGTGGCACAGTCAGACAGCATGCATCGGCACCCGGGGTCAGCCAGACAGCACGCCAATCAACGCATGCTGTTGCCACCACCAGAATGCCGTCATTGCAGAGCTCAGGTCCAAGCTTGTGAAAATGGGGAGTTTGCGGTTGTGCAAATGGATTGTTTGCAGTTGTTTGCGGTGCGTTAAACGGGGAGTTTGGTCTGTCACTGTGAAGCGGGCATAACCCTTACACTACCTGATCGATACAACATCATACCTGATGTTTTAAAGCACGTTATTCCAAACAATTTAGGAATGTTAGGTGATTTATGCCCTTTATGGATTAAAACCAGACTCTGCATCAACTATGTAATTTTCCATGAGAGTTTTGCCATGGATCCCCCTCTGGCATGCCACAGTCCAGGTTTTAGTCCCCTTGAAAAAAATTTCCATCACTATTGTGGCCAGAAAGAGTCCCTGTGGGTTTTAAAATTCGCCTGCCTATTGAAGTCTATGGCGGTTCGCCCGGTTCGCCGGTTCACGAACATTTGCGGAAGTTCGCGTTTGCCGTTCGCGAACTGAAAATTTTGGGTTTGTGACATCACTATCAGAGAGGGATTGCCTGGTATTTCGGGGCTGGACTGTACTGTGAAGTCAGGATCAGATTGATATGCTTCAGGAAAGTTCTTCTCTGTGAAAGGCACATGTTGAGCAAAAAGAGTCTGCTTCTTAGGTGGTAACTAGCCATAGAACAAGCTATTATGCTATTGTTCGTTCCCAGGTTGAGCGCTTCTCTCTTTATATTTTAAAACATCTACGGTACCACATTAAACTTTTAATAGGAAACAAATAACTGGAACTATCTGCAAAGGCATAAACACATATCCAATATTGAGTGTTAGTATTCCCCAGCTGGCTATGGAGTCCCCAATCCGTATGCACTATTCAGATATCTCGGCCGCAGACATCCAAGCCCCTAGGAACATTCAGATACAAAAGCATTATATAAGTAGATTGCTAGAGACACCAGGGCAAATATCGCTTTAGCTGTCAGTGTCTATTTTCTGTGCAGGTTATGTAAGGAAATAGATATACATATCAGACAAGACATATAAAAAAATGTTAGGCAGTTAGCTGGATCAAAGGAGATACTATATAACTCATTTTATGCTGGGCTGCAGAGATTACCTCCAGAGGAAGCTCTTATAACTAATATCTCTCATAACAAACTTATATATTGTTAAACAGGGTGTGTTAGATACCAAACCTACCACTCAAAATACACATGGACTCAACATACATTTTTGCAGGGATAGGCCCAAAATACCAATGCTAAACAGTTAAATAATAAACTAGTAATACTTCACCCCTGGCAATGCTTCTATATCTAACAGTAAATAGAATAGTACATTAGCATTATGCACATTATAACTTTGAATAAAATGATAACAAATACAGAGTTAATTATATCTCCTCTTCTGATACAAAAGGTTCATACTCCGTATGTCCATAAGTCCAGCATTAGGAAAAATATACAGTATATACTACTGTTCAGGCTTATCTCATTGCCGTCAGACAGCATAGCGTGAGGGGTATAACATAGTATTCCCTATCCCAACAAAGCAAGACGAGAGGCTAAGTGTAGCACATGAGTAGATCTTAATAAAGAATTGCTTTATGTCCCTATTCCGTTTAAATCTGCATCAGCCTATCCCATATAAGTTGTAGATCCCAGAGTAATGTGATACCATAAAACTCAAACATTGGATGCCATCATAGAAGTACCCCACTGTATTTAAACTTATGAGTGATGCAGAGATGTAGTTAAAGTTTTTTCAACCTATACCGTTTCTCATAGGAGGTCGTGGAACTGAGAATTCTCTCCAGGCTGTAGAAATGATGCACAGGCGTTCCATGGTCTCCAAGACCCGTTCAGGCACATGGATCCGCCAGCTTTCAGGGTACGTCCTGGATGCTGAGCATTGAAGATAATCTCCTTTGTATGTTTCAGTGGCTCCATTAGCGTGGAAGTGAGATACGTAGCATTCAGGTAAGGCAGAGCTCTGGGTTGGTGTGATGGAGCTGATCTGAGCATCTGAGTGATAGATATCCTCCCGGCTACGCAGTTCCAGCAGGTCTCCTTCTGTATTCATGTTCAAGCATGCCTCCACAGCTGTATCCAGTGACTCGATTTCCCCCAGGGTCTCCGTGGGGATCTGCCTTGTCAGGGACCTGCGCAACTCCCGTTCCAGTGCAGCCAGGCGTTCCCTAAGAAGTGAATGTACTTCGCATTCCCAGGATGCAAGATCTTCCATAGCCGCTATAAAAACATCTCAGAAATGGCTGTTGAGGAGTAGTGTGATTCTGCCACCTGGGTGAGAAAATGGCTGCCGTGAATGCAGAAGCGGTACAGATCTCCGGCCTTAGATTAAGGCAGCAACGTTTACTTAAAATTAAAAAAAACTAAGATTAAATTAATCTAAGATTACAAAAAATAAAAAAGTCTAACATTACAGAAAATAATAAACAAAATTATCCAAAATTAAAAAATTAAACCTAATCCCTATGAAAATAAAAAAGCCACCCCAAAATAAAAACACCCCCTAATCTAATGCTAAACTACCAATAGCCCTTAAAAGTTTTTTTTGTTAGGCCCTAAATTAAACAGCTCTTTTGCATTTAAAAAAAATTATAAGTCCCTCCCTAACAGTAAAACCCACCACCCACCAAACCCCCCAAAATAAATAAACCTAACACTAAAGAAAACTAAACTACCCATTGCCCCTAAATGGGCATTTGTATGGGAATTCAGCTCTTTTACTGCCCTTAAAAGGGCATTCAGCTCTTTTAAGAGTGCCCATTAAAACCCTAATCTAAAAAAAAATAAAAAAAATTAAAAAGCCTAAGTCTAACTCCCAGAAAGGTACTCACGGTTCCTGAAGTCTGGCGCTGAAGTCTTCTTTCAAGTGGCAACCTCTTCTATCTACTTCCAGGAACTGAAGATCAGTGACCATGGAACTGAAGAACGGCAACGGCAGAACTGAAGACTGGCGACCGCTGAGCCATGGAACGTGGAGATCCTCTTTGTATGATCACCGCCGCACACCGAGGATTGAATTTAAGGTGCGCGTTTAAATATGGCGTACCTTGGATTACTATTGGCTGATTTGATTCTTCAAATTCAAATCAGCCAATAGGATCAGAGCTACTGAAAATCTATTGGCTGTTCAAATCAGCCAATTGCCTTTAGGGGCAATGGGTAGTTTAGGTTTTATTAATGTTTATTTTGGGGGGTTTGGTGGGTGGTGGGTTTTACTGTTAGGGGGGACTTAGAATTTTTTTTAAAAATGCAAAAGAGCTGTTTAAATTAGGGCAATGCCCTACAAAAGACCCTTTTAAGGGCTATTGGTAGTTTAGCATTAAATTAGGGGGTGTTTTTATTTTGGGGGGCTTTTTAAGTTTCATAGGGATTAGGTTTATTTTTTTTATTTTAGATAATTTTGTTTATTATTTTCTGTAATGTTAGACATTTTTTATTTTTTGTAATCTTAGATTAATTTTTTTTAAAACATTTTTATTTTGTAGTAATGTTAGTTTTTTTATTTTAATTGTTTGTAACAGTGTTTTTTAATTTAGGTAATTGGGGTTAATTTAGGGGGTGTTAGGTTAGGGGGTTTAGTAATTTAATTAGTTATTTGCGTTGCGTGGGTTTGGCAGATTAGGGGTTAATAGATTTATAAGGTTTGTTGCGATGTGGGTTAATGGCAGAGTAGGGGTTAATAGATTTAATAGGGACTTTGCAATGTGGGTTAATGGCAGATTAGGGGTTAATAGTTTTAATAGGGACTTTGCAATGTGGGTTAATGGCGGATTAGGGGTTAATACATTTATTAGGTAATTTGCAATGTTGCGGTTTGCGGATTTAGGGGTTAATATTTTAATAGGTAGATTGTGATGTGGGTGAATGGCAGATTAGGGGTTAATACATTTATTAGGTAGATCACGATGTGTGTGAATGGCGGATTAGGGGTGTGGGAATGGCGGATTAGGGGTTAATAGTTTAATTAGGCTTATTGGGTTGTGGGGGTTGTCAGTTTAGGCGTTAATACTTTTATTATTCGTTGTGATGTGGGTATGATGGTAGATATAGGGGTTTTACCTGTTGGGTTTAGTTTAGTTTTAGACTTTTACTGGAGATTTGACTTTTTTTTATTTTCTTAGGCGCCGGCAGTTTCTAAAGTGCCGTAAGTCACTGACGACTCCAGAAATTTGTATTTACGCTCATTTCTGGACATCGCTAGATTATCCGATTTATGGCACTTTATGAACTGCCGGCTGGGTTTGTGTAATACCCGATGTGCAAGGTGAAATTACGAGCGGCGCGGGTTTCAGAAGTTGCACTCAAGGCTATGCTATATATGTAATCTCGCCCAAGGTGTTTATTGCCGTTGTTTCCGCACAGCTGGTTTTTTTTTTGCTTGTATTACAAGTAAACACAATTGCTTGAGTGCAATTGAGAGCTCTGGTTAAATGTTTTGCAAAATACAAAAGTGTAACAAAACACATCAAAGTACAATTACACTTATAATAACACCATGTAATAAAAATTATAAAGAAACAAATATTGCATTCAAAAGTTCTAAGGGTCATGTGTTAGAAAAAAAGGCAAAGGGCAAAAATATGTATATTTTTGTACATATATACATATGTATATATGTGTGTACATATGTACTTATATATTTATATGTTTATATATGCATTTACAGACATATACACGCATATAAACACATAAATACATATGTACACATATATAGACATATATAGAAGTGCATTGGAGCCCTTTGTCAAGTAGATGAAAACATGAAAAAAATATTTATGCAATATTCATATGTAATAATGGTTTTAACTATGTGTTTACTGTTAATATTTAACATTCCAATGTTCTGCACATAGCAGAAAATATTCTATGCTTTTAGAAATAGATATTCCTTTATATCTTTATATATCTATACCTAAATATAATCATCTTTATATATAGGTATAGGTATATATTGTACCAAAATACAATTATATATATGTGTGTGTGTGTATTTATGAATAAATAGAACGTATTTTGTTATGTGAAGAACACTGAAATGTGAAATATTAATTGTTTTACGTCGTGTTTGCACGTGAATAGGGTGTAAGGGTTTTTTCCACTTTTCTTGCGATAAAAAGTTCCCATTTTTATGCTTGTCAGGTTAGCGTGCGAGTGAAAACAGTTTACTTTCAACTACTATTTAGAGTGGAACCCGGCACGTGCAAAAAACTTTCTTCTAGCACAGTTATTGCTAGAGTAGGAGCTTTAAAGAGAGCTCTACTTGTAACCTGGCCCAATTTCTTTGATCATGCACACTTTTTCTAAATTGTGCACCAAATTTTTAAAACATGGTAGATCATTACATTTAAGTCAGATCATCAGGTTTTTAAATTTATTTTATTTTATAGTGTAAAAAATGGCATCATGAATTCCTTTGTAATGTAACCCCTTAACGACACACGTCATACAGGGTACATCTTACACAAACTGGTCTTTAAAGACCAGCGACGTACCCTGTACGTCGTTAGGGGTTTAAAGTGGCTGGAAGCAATCCTGATAGTTTCCAGCTGCTTTCAAAGTATTGCCGTGATGCCACGATAATGAGGCATCACTGCAATACCTTTTGTGGCCCTCTCTGCATTGGCCAGCGATGGTGCCGATTGTTGGTGGGTGGAAGCCGGCTCAGCCGTAGCAGGGAGGCAAGTGGGCGGCCCATCGTTGGCCGGACTTCCGGATCAGAACGTGCAAATGATCGGGAGCATGCGGGGAGTGCTCATGTGCTCTATTTAGTACGGTGGAGGTAGAGGGAGGGAGGGAGGGAGGTGGAGGTGGACTCAGGGAGGTGGAGGGAGGAAGAGGGTGGGAAATACATTCTAAAGGGATCTGGGAGGGTAGGGGGTTGGGGGCAGCTACACTACAGAAAATGAAGGGTTTCAACAAACAGCTGCCAGTACCCAAGATGATGGAGAATAGGTAGAGGGGGTAGGGTTATAGAGCTGTATGGGGGGGATCAGGGGGGTCAGGGAGGTTGGGGGCTAAGGGAGGATCCATCACTGCTGAGTTTAATTAATATATATATATATATATATATATATATATATATATATATATATATATATATATATATATATATATATATATATATCCTTTTATTTTAGTACTGGCAGACTTTCTGCCAGTACTTAAGATTGCAGTGACAATTGTGAGGTGGGGGAGGAAAGAGAGCTGTTCGATGGGGGTCAGGGAGGGATCAAGGGGTGGGATGTGTCAGATGGGAGGCTGATCTCTACACTAAATCTAAAATTAACCCTACAAGCTACCTAATTAACCCCTTCACTGCTGGGCATAATACATAGCCTTTTAATTATCAAAAAGCAACAGCAAAGCCATATATGTCTGCTATTTCTTGACAAAGGGGATCCCAGATAAGCATTTACAACCATCTCTGCCATAATAGCACAAGCTAATTGTAAGTAATTTCAGTGAGAAACCTAAAGTTAGTGAAAAAGTTAAAAACATCTTTTTTATTTGATCGCATTTGGCGGTGAAATGGTGGCATGAAATATACCAAAATGGGCCTAGATCAATACTTTGGGTTGTCTACTACACTACACTTAAGTTAAAATTAACTGTACAAGTTCCCTACAAGCTACTTAATTAACCCCTTCACTGCTGAGCATAATACAAGTGTGGTGCACAGTGGCATTTAGCGGCCTTCTAATTACCAAAAAGCAACGCCAAAGCCATATATGTCTGCTATTTCTGAAGAAAGGGGATCCCAGAGAAGCATTTACAACCATTTGTGCCATAATTGCACAAGCTGTTTGTAAATAATTTCAGTGAGAAACCTAAAGTTTGTGAAAAAGTTAGCGATTTTTTTTATTTGATCACATTTGGCGGTGAAATGGTGGCATGAAATATACCAAAATGGGCCTAGATCAATACTTTGGGTTGTCTACTAAAAAAATATATACATGTGAAGGATTATTCAGGGTTTACTGACAGATATCAATGTTACAATGTAACTATAGCTAATTTTGAAAAATAAATGGTTTGGAAATAGCAAAGTGCTACTTGTACTTATTGCCCTATAACTTGCAAAAAAAGCAAAAAACATGTAAACATTGGATATTTCTAAACTCAGGACAAAATTTAGAAACTATTTAGTATGGGTGTTTTTTTGTGGTTGTAGAAGTGTAACAGATTTTGGGGGTCAAAGTTAGAAAAAGTGTGGGTTTTTTTTTCCATTGTTCATCATATTTTATATTTTTTATAGTAAATTATAAGATATGATAAAAATAATGGTATTTTCAAAAAGTCCATTTAATGGTGAGGAAAATGGTATATAACATGTGTGGGTACAGTAAATTAGTAAGAGGTAAATTACAGCTAAACACAAACACCACAGAAATGTAAAAATAGCCCTGGTCCTTAAAGGTAAAACAATTGAAAATGGCCTTGTCCTTAAGGGGTTAAAGGGACAGTCTATACTTCAGTCATTTTAAAGTATTATCTTAGATTAAGCTGCAAATATAGCCTCCCCAACCCCTTTCTATATCATGCAACAGTAACAGTAAAACAAAGTTATTTTAAATTTATATTCGGCTAGATTACAAGTTGTGTGTTAAGGTAAAAAAGCAGCGTTAACAGGTCCTAACGCTGCTTTTTTACGCCCGCTGCTATTACGAGTCTTGCAGGTATAGGGGTACCGCACACTTTTTTGGCCTTACCGCAAACCAACTTACGTAAATTTCGTAAAGGCTTTTTTCTATGGGACTTCCATAGCACCGGTAATAGGAGTTTGTCCTGGGAGGCCAAAAAGTGAGCGTTCCAGCCTCTACCGCCAAGATTCGTAACGCATTTTAAAGTCAGTAGTTATGAGTTTTACACTACAACGCTGTAGCATAAAACTCATAACTAAAGTGCTAAAAAGTACACTACCACCCATAAACTACCTATTAACCCCTAAACCGAGGCCCTCCCACATCGCAAACACTATAATAAAATTTTTAACCCCTTAACTGCCGCTCCAGACATCGCCGCCACTATAATAAACATATTAACCCCTAAACCGCCACACTTCCGCTTCGCAAACACTAGTTAAATATTATTAACCCCTAATCTGCTGTCCCTAACCTCGCCACCACCTACATTACAGTTATTAACCCCTAATCTGCCACCCCCAACATCGCTGCCACTATTCTAAATGTATTAACCCTTTAAACCTAAGTCTAACCTTAACCCTAACACCCCCTAACTTAAATAAATCTAAATAAAATTAATATCATTAACTAAATTATTCCTATTTAAATTAAATATTTATATAGTTACATTGTAGCTAGCTTAGGGTTTATTTTTAATTTGCAGGCAAGTTTGTATTTATTTTAACTAGGTAGAATAGTTACTAAATAGTTATTAACTATTTAATAACTACCTGGCTAAAATAAATAAATACAAATTTACCTGTAAAATAAAACCTAACCTAAGTTACACGAACACCTAACACTACACTACAATCAAATAACTTACCTAAATTAAATACAAAAAAAAAAAAAAAAAAAAAAACCCACTAAATTACAGAAAATAAAAAACAAATTAAAAGATATTTAAACTAATTACACTTAATCTAAGAGCCCTATCAAAATAAAAAAGCCCCCCTCCCAAAAAAAAACCCTAGCCTAAACTAAACTATCAATAGCCCTTAAAAGGGCATTGCCCCAAAGAAATCAGTTCTTTTACCTGAACAACTCCCCCAACAGTAAAACCCACCAGCCCCCCAAATAAAACCTTAACTAAAAAAACCTAAGCTCCCCATTGCCCTGAAAAGGGCATTTGGATGTGCATTGCCCTTAAAAGGGCATTTATCTCTATTGCTGCCCAAAGCCCTAACCTAAAAATAAAACCCACCCAATACACCCTTAAAAAATCCTAACACTAACCCCCTCAAGATTCACTTACCGGGAGAAGTCTTCATCCAAGCGGCAAGATGTCCTCAACGAAGCCGGGAGAAGTGGTCCTCCAGACCGGCAGAAGTGGTCCTCCAGATGGCATCTTCTATCTTCATCTTTCCGACGTGGAGCGGCTCCATCTTCAAGACATCCGGCGCGGAGCATCTTCTTCAATCAATGGCTTCTTCGGAATGAATGTTTCTTTAAGTGACGTCATCTAAGATGGCGTCCCTTAGATTCTGATTGGCTGATAGAATGCAAGCTCAATAGAATGCAAGCTCAATCCTATTGGCTGATTGGATCAGCCAATAGGATTGAAGTCCAATCCTATTGGCTGGTTGCATCAGCCAATATAATTTTTTCTACCTTAATTCTGATTGGCTGATAGAATTCTAGCAGCCAATCGGAATCTAAGGGATGCCATCTTGGATGACGTCACTTAAAGGTACCGTCATTTAGTGTTAGTTGTCGGAAGGAAGAGGATGCTCCACGTCGGATGTCTTGAAGATGGACCCACTCCGCTCCGGATGGTTGAAGATAGAAGATGCCGTCTGGATGAAGACTTCTGCCCGTCTGGAGGACCACTTCTTTCTGGATAGGATGAAGACTTCTGGACGTCTGGAGGACCACTTCTGCCCAGTTGGGTGAAGACGTCTCAAGGTAGGGTGATCTTCAAGGGGTTAGTGTTAGGTTTTATTAAGGGGGGATTGGGTGGGTTTTAGAGTAGGGTTGGGTTTTAATGTTGGGGGGTATTGTACTTTTTTTTACAGGTAAAAGAGCTGATTACTTTGGGGCAATGACCCCCACAAAAAGCCCTTTAAGGGCTATCTGTAATTTAGTATAGGGTAGGGATTTTTATTATTTTGGGGGGCTTTTTTATTTTATTAGAGGGATTAGAGTAGGTGTAATTAGTTTAAAAAAGGATGAAGATAGAAGATGCCGTCTGGATGAAGACTTCTGCTCGTCTGGAGGACCACTTCTGCCGGCTTCATTGAGGACATGTAGCTACTTGGATGAAGACTCCCAGTAAGTGAATCTTCAGGGGTTAGTGTTAGGATTTTTAAAGGGTGTATTGGTTGGGTTTTATTTTTAGGTTATGACTTTGGGCAGAAATAGAGCTAAATGCCCTTTTAAGGGCAATGCCCATCAAAATGCACTTTTCAGGGAAATGGGGAGCTTAGTTTTTTTTTAGTTAGGGTTTTATTTGTGGGGTTGATTGTGTGGGTGGTGGGTTTTACTGTTGGGGGGTTGTTTGTATTTTTTTTCAGGTAAAAGAGCTGATTTCTTTGGGGCAATGCCCCGCAAAAGGCCCTTTTAAGGGCTATTGATAGTTTAGTTTAGGCTAGGGTTTTTTTTTTATTTTGGGGGGGCTTTTTATTTTGATAGGGCTCTTAGATGTAATTAGTTTAAATATCTTGTAATTTGTTTTTTATTTTCTGTAATTTAGCTAATTGTATTTATTTATTTATTTATTTATTTAATTGTATTTAATTTAGGTAAGTTATTTAATTGTAGTGTAGCATTAGGTGTTAGTGTAACTTAGGTTAGGTTTTATTTTACAGGTAAATTTGTATTTATTTTAGCTAGGTAGTTATTAAATAGTTAATAACTATTTAGTAACTATTCTACCTAGTTAAAATAAATACAAACTTGCCTGTAAAATAACAATAAACCCTAAGCTAGATACAATGTAACTATTAGTTATAGTGTAGCTAGCTTAGGGTTTATTTTATAGGTAAGTATTTAGTTTTAAATAGGAATAATTTAGGTAATGATAGTAATTTTATTTAGATTTATTTAGATTATATTTAAGTTAAGGGGTGTTAGGGTTAGACTTAGGTTTAAAGGGTTAATAAATTTAGAATTGTGGCAGCGACGTTGGGGGCGGCAGATTAGATGTTAATAAGTATAGGTAAATTACGTAGGTGTAGGTGTCGGCGATGTTGGGGGCAGCAGATTGGGGGTTCATAAGTATAATGTAGGTGGCGGCGATGTCCGGAGCGGCAGATTAGGGGTTAATAAGTATAATGTAGGTGTCGGCGAAGTTGGGGGCGGAAGATTAGGGGGTTAATAAGTGTTAGATTAGGGGTGTTAAGACTCGTGGTTCATATTAGGGTGTTAGGTGTAAATATAACTTTAGTTTCCCCAGGAATCAATGGGCCTGCATTACTGAGTTTTTTTGCAGGTGTTAGACATTTTCTCAGCCGGCTCTCCCCATTGATGTATATGGGGAAATTGTGCACGAGTACGTACAACCAGCTCACCGCTGACTTAAGCAGCACTGGTATTGGAGTGCGGTATGGAGCACAATTTTGCTCTACGCTCACTTTTTGCCTTTTAACGCCGGGTTTCTGAAAACCTGTAATACCAGCGCTGTAGGAAAGTGAGTGGTGAGATAAAACTGCAAGTTAGCAACGCACTCCTGTTAACAGAAAACTCGTAATCCAGGCGATTGTTTCTGGCTAATTTGAAATGACTGCCAAGCTCTGCCTACTGATGACATCATGATCTCGGTTGCACCTATGCACTCTGCTGAATAGCATTGACAGTCTGTTGAATCCAACTAGTGAGTCTTTTGTAACTAGCAAGCATTTAATGCAGCCCAGAGAGTGATGTAATCAGTGGGTGGAGCTTGGCAGACATTTCAAAGTGGCCAGAAACAATATTCATTTTAAAATAACTTTTTTTACTGTTTCTGCTGCATGATATAGAAAGGGTGCAAGAGACTATTTGCAGCTTAAGACTTGTAGATGACTAAAGTGTAGACTGTCCCTTAAAAATATGTAATCTTTTGTAATTGCAAGCTTCAATGGTAAATGCACTTATCTGGAACCAGAGGCTTCTACGCACTCCTTTCTAAAGTTCAACAAGGAGTGGATTTGCCTCTGCTTATTTCAAATGTATTTACAGTATATTCTTTATCCTTGGATAGCATTTTTAGTGGCACAAACACCCTAGATAAACAATAATCCAAATATCCCCTATTTGTAGTAGTAGCATGAAATAGATCATGCACACGTTTTGCAAAAAATGTGCACAATTTATTTAACTGTGCTGCAGATTTGGTAAATCATGGGAACATTTAATAAATCATGTACACTATTTATTTAAAAAGAAAAAAATTTGGAAAGTGACAGTTTCGGGGATCCATAATTTTTGGGTGTTTTTGCACATGCAGCATGTTGGAAAGGACCACATACTTTATGTATACTACTTATTGAATCACAAAGTAAACAGGAAAAACCCTGCTTTATTTATTGCTTTTAACTAAAACTCTGGATTCATGTATGTTTGTCTTTCCATGAACAGTCCTGAACAAAAGTTTTAAGAATGACATAAATATTATTTATTTATTTATTTATTTATTTAATTGTATTTAATTTAGGTAAGTTATTTAATTGTAGTGTAGCATTAGGTGTTAGTGTAACTTAGGTTAGGTTTTATTTTACAGGTAAATTTGTATTTATTTTAGCTAGGTAGTTATTAAATAGTTAATAACTATTTAGTAACTATTCTACCTAGTTAAAATAAATACAAACTTGCCTGTAAAATAACAATAAACCCTAAGCTAGATACAATGTAACTATTAGTTATAGTGTAGCTAGCTTAGGGTTTATTTTATAGGTAAGTATTTAGTTTTAAATAGGAATAATTTAGGTAATGATAGTAATTTTATTTAGATTTATTTAGATTATATTTAAATTAAGGGGTGTTAGGGTTAGACTTAGGTTTAAAGGGTTAATAAATTTAGAATTGTGGCAGCGACGTTGGGGGCGGCAGATTAGGGGTTAATAAGTATAGGTAAATTACGTAGGTGTAGGTGTTGGCGATGTTGGGGGCAGCAGATTGGGGGTTCATAAGTATAATGTAGGTGGCGGCGATGTCCGGAGCGGCAGATTAGGGGTTAATAAGTATAATGTAGGTGTCGGCGAAGTTGGGGGCGGAAGATTAGGGGGTTAATAAGTGTTAGATTAGGGGTGTTAAGACTCGTGGTTCATGTTAGGGTGTTAGGTGTAAATATAACTTTAGTTTCCCCAGGAATCAATGGGCCTGCATTACTGAGTTTTTTTGCAGGTGTTAGACATTTTCTCAGCCGGCTCTCCCCATTGATGTATATGGGGAAATTGTGCACGAGTACGTACAACCAGCTCACCGCTGACTTAAGCAGCACTGGTATTGGAGTGCGGTATGGAGCACAATTTTGCTCTACGCTCACTTTTTGCCTTTTAACGCCGGGTTTCTGAAAACCTGTAATACCAGCGCTGTAGGAAAGTGAGTGGTGAGATAAAACTGCAAGTTAGCAACGCACTCCTGTTAACAGAAAACTCGTAATCCAGGCGATTGTTTCTGGCTAATTTGAAATGACTGCCAAGCTCTGCCTACTGATGACATCATGATCTGGGTTGCACCTATGCACTCTGCTGAATAGCATTGACAGTCTGTTGAATCCAACTAGTGAGTCTTTTGTAACTAGCAAGCATTTAATGCAGCCCAGAGAGTGATGTCATCAGTTGGTGGAGCTTGGCAGACATTTCAAAGTGGCCAGAATCAATATTCATTTTAAAATAACTTTTTTTACTGTTTCTGCTGCATGATATAGAAAGGGTGCAAGAGACTATTTGCAGCTTAAGACTTGTAGATGACTAAAGTGTAGACTGTCCCTTAAAAATATGTAATCTTTTGTAATTGCAAGCTTCAATGGTAAATGCACTTATCTGGAACCAGAGGCTTCTACGCACTCCTTTCTAAAGTTCAACAAGGAGTGGATTTGCCTCTGCTTATTTCAAATGTATTTACAGTATATTCTTTATCCTTGGATAGCATTTTTAGTGGCACAAAGACCCTAGATAAACAATAATCCAAATATCCCCTATTTGTAGTAGTAGCATGAAATAGATCATGCACACGTTTTGCAAAAAATGTGCACAATTTATTTAACTGTGCTGCAGATTTGGTAAATCATGGGAACATTTAATAAATCATGTACACTATTTATTTAAAAAGAAAAAAATGTGGAAAGTGACAGTTTCGGGGATCCATAATTTTTGGGTGTTTTTGCACATGCAGCATGTTGGAAAGGACCACATACTTTATGTATACTACTTATTGAATCACAAAGTAAACAGGAAAAACCCTGCTTTATTTATTGCTTTTAACTAAAACTCTGGATTCATGTATGTTTGTCTTTGTCAGAATATGTGGGGTTTGTTCACCCGCCTCTTGAGGATTGACCACAAGTTCTCAATGGGATTAAGGTCCGGGGAGTTTCCTGGCCATGGACCCTTAGTTACCACTTTTGCCTTATGGCAAGGTGCTCCATCATGCTGGAAAAGGCATTGTTCATCACCAAACTGTTGGTTGGGAGAAGCTCTTGGAGGATGTTTTTGTACCATTCTTTATTCATGGCTGTGTCCTTAGGCAACATTGTGAGTGAGCCCACTCCCTTGGCTGAGAAGCAACCTCACACATGAATGGTCTAAGGATGCTTTTCTGTTGGCATGACACAGGACTGATGGTAGTGCTCACCGTTTCTTCTCCGGACAAGGTTTTTTCCGGATGCCCCAAACAATTGGAAAGGTGATTCATCACAGAAAATGACTTTATCCCAGTCCTCAGCAGTCCAATCCCTGTACATTTTGCAGAATATCAGTCTGTCCCTGATGTTTTTCTGGAGAGAAGTGGCCTATTTGCTACCCTTCTTGACACCAGGCCATCCTCCAAAAAGTCTTTGCCTCACTGTGCGGACAGATGCACTCACACCTGCCTGCTGCTATTCCTGAACAAGCTCTGCATTGGTGGTGCCCTGGTCCCGCAGCTGAATCAACTTTAGGAGACATTCCTGGTGCTTGCTGGACTTTCTTGGGAGCCTGAAGCCTTCTTCATAACAATTGAAACTCTCTCCTTGATAAATGTTTGATTTAGGTGCAATCTTAGTAGCAGCAATATCCTTGCCTGTGAATCCCTTTTTGTGCAAAGCAATTATGACTGTATGTGTTTCCTTGCAGGTAATCATGGTTAACAGAGGAAGAACAATGATTTAAACCAGTCTGTTATGCTAACTCAATTAGCATGACAGAGTGGTCTCCAGTCAACAATTACACCTTTCATGATGTCAGCTGGTCCTTTTGTGGCAGGGCTAAAAAGAAGTGAAAATGTTTTTTTGGGATTAAGTTGATTTTTATCGCAAAGAGGGACTTTGCAATTAATTCCAATTGATCTGATCACTCTTCATAACATTCTGGAGTATATGCAAATTGAGATCATGAAAACTGAGGCAGCAGAATTTGTGAATATTAATATTTGTCTCATTCTCAAAACTTTTGGCCAGGACTGTACTGTATTTATTAGTTTGACTTTAACCTGTGATGCTTCACATAGAAGTACTCTATCACTTGAGCTATTTATAATATCACAGAGGTATTACATATAATAAAAAAAAAACCTCAAAAAGTAAAAAAGCAGGGAGTTTTTTGCATTCAGATATCTCTTAATGGGAGTTTAAATATTGTAAACCTCTATGAACTGCAAATAAGCACAAATGGAAATATGACTGCAACATCTTACCCAAAAGCTATTCATTAATCTGGAGTTAATAAATTAGTTATTTAAAAATAATCAAGCTAGGAATACTCAATTCTAATAAAGCCAAATAATGTTATGTTTCATGAGGATTAGAGCAACTATTTTTACAGTGTTAAAATTCTTCTGTCTATCCTGGTTATTTACATATGAATATATTTATAGAGAGAGAGAGAGAGAGAGAGAGATTAAATAACAAGAAAGTTTAAAATATTTATAAAAAAAAAATAACATACTATCTAACACTGCCACCAATGGAACCATTTGTTTAGAACAGACATCCAGTTCAAACTTTTAGTAAATAAAAATACTAAAAATGTCTCGTAATACAGATAGAATAGTTTTATTCTGGCAGAAACTGCTGATTTACTTTCTATGGATGATTCAGAGGCAGGTAAGGTAATGATTCATATTGCTGTAGCCCTAGGGAGTCACTGATAAGCTCACATCCAGGCGCCATACTTTATTTTTTTTAAGAACTACTTAAAATACCTGAGGGAGAAGTATGGCATTACCAAGTTCCAGGAAAACACTGTAATTGCATAGAAACCTCTAAACTCTATGTGACTAACACATTACAATTTTGAATTTATAAGCCTGAGCAAAATTAATAAACAAAAAAAATACTCAAAATACATTATTTACGTTTGTTTTTTTTTGTTTTTTTGTTTTTTTTTTAAATAAAAACAGAACTTATATTAAATGCACTGCACTATAGCACTTAATCACTTAATTAGAGGCATGGGAGAGACAGAAAAAGAGAGAGTGGGAAAAAAAGGGGAAAGGAGGAGAAGTTCAATTTTAAATAGTATGAACTTTTTCTATTAAAATGTATATAGCTAATTGGTGACAAATTTCATTAACACGGTAAGGGCTAGATTATGATTGGTGCGCTAACTGTAACCCCTTACAACAAGGACCCACAGTAACTTCACAAGTATCTAGGCCATTGTTACCATCCAGCTGTGATTGAAAAAAATGCTTCTGATAAAATGTATCACTGCTAGATACATTACATCACATGACCCACGGCCAGTATAGCAGTAGGATCCTTGTGCCAATGATATGTTGAGTGACAACTTTGGCATATGATGCACAAAAGGAAGACAAACATCTGGGCACCTTGATTACTACTGTATTGACAGCAGATCGCATGCAATTTTATTTTTTTGATAACTTTTAACAGTTACTTAAAGGGACAGTCAACACTAAAATTGTTATTGTTTAAAAAGATTGACAACGCCTTTACTACCCATTCCCCAGCTCTGCCTAGGGCAGCACAAAACCTAAATATACAACTGCCTGAGTTATATTATGAAGTTAAAGCACATAGACACACAAATGCATGAACATACCTCCAACAATTTGTTTTTGTTATTATAATTCATTTATGATAATTTATTCATACCTTTTCCTGGCCAAATATATTATCATATAACATTTAGGGTTAGATTAAAAGTGGCTCTGGTTATTGCTTGCAGTAGCAATTAACGCTTACAAAATTAACCAGTGAGCAGACCTCTGTGCCCCAACTAAATGTGCCTCAACTGGTCCCAAAACATATGTGTAGTTCCTTTTAATAATTAAAAAATTGTGGCATTTAAAAAAAATAAATAAATAAATAAATATATATATATATATATATATATATTTGGGGCTAAAGTTAGCAGCTGAAAAGTGCCTTCTTTACATTGTGTTTCCTGTAAATATATATAGGTATATGCTTTTTTGCATATATATATCTATTTATGTGTTAATAATTGTATTTACACATATAAACACATAAACATATATATGTATATACTCATATACAGATATATTTCAATTTTCTGCCCAGCGCTGCGCGACTTACCCCCTTAGCTGCGCTAAGGTTCTGTGCCATTGGAGCCTATGGAAGTGCACTCTCGTAAGCGCAATGCTTCCATGCAATGCGAACGTGAGGTATTACTCAGTTGAGTGCAAATATCGCTTTTGTGGAAGCAATATTTTGGACTCAACTTGTAATCTGACCCTTAGATTTTTATTTTTTTATTTTGATATACTAAATACAATTTATCACATACAAGTGGGCTAAATATAGACTGTCAAGGCATCTTGTCAATATCATTACTGATTTAAGTATTATTTGAACAAATTTGGAACCACTGTGCAATTAGATTGAATAAGCCATATACATGGTATATGTACGTATATGTACTTAAACAGCAAGCTGCATAAATGATGTGCGCCAGTTTTTGTATAAAGTGCTTAACACACAGTGAAATCAATTCACATCTGTAATGGTATGGATTAGTAATGTTCATGGTGTTTTTATCCAAGCTGCAAGCTGCATAACACGCGCTGAATCATCTTTGAATAAAGTATATAACACACAGTGATTTCAATGTATATGTCTTAAGTTATTAAACTTCACACTATATAATAACAGCATGGCATTAAAGGTCATAATAAAGCCAATAATACAATGTAAATTTACACTACATTCAGTTCTAGCTTGAAATATCTCAGCACTGTGTGTTACATAACTCAGTTGGAATAAAGCCAGTTAGTGCATTTGAAGGTTTCACTGTTGCATCGCTAGCAGTTGCAACTTGATAATATTTTTAACTGTAGCTAGAGCATTAGATTCAAAGTAAAAACTTCATAGTATTCAAAGATGCTATAAAAATACCACAGACAGAGGGGCCTATTTATCAAATGTCTGTCGGACCTGATCCGACAGTGCGGATCATGTCCGACAGACATCGCTGCAATACGCTCTCCGTATTCAGCATTGCACCAGCAGCTCTTGTGAGCTGCTGGTGCAACGCTGCCCCCTGCAGTTTCGCGGCCAATCAGCAGCCAGCAGGGGGTGTCAATCAACCCGATCGTACTCGATCGGGTTAATTTCTGGCGATTCCTGTCCTCATCAGAGCAGGCGGACAGGGTTATGGACAGCGGTCTTTAGACCGCTGCTCCATAACTTGTGTTTCTGGCGAGTCTGAAGACTCGCCAGAAACATGGGCCTTCAAGCTCCGTTCGGAGCTTGATAGATAGGCCCCATAGGACACATTATAGTCTTTTTTTTTTTTTTTTTTTTTTTTTTAAGCAAGTAAAAATAACATTAAAGGGACATGAAACCCATATTTTTTAGGTAACGATTCATACAATTTTAATCAATGTTCCAATTAACTTCTATTATCAAATTGTCTTTATTCTCTTAGTATCCCTTGTTAAAGGAGCAGCAATGCACTAAAATGGTATGCTATGGGGCGGATTTATCAATGTCTTTCCGACAGCATACACTGTCGGCATTTAACATTGCACAAGCAGTTCTGGTTCTTGCTTGTGCAATGCCGCCCCCTGCAGATTAAGGGTGTCAATCAGCCCGATCGTATAGGATCGGGCGGATTGCAGACCGCAGCCTCAGAAGCAGCAAACCAGTTGTGGAGCAGCGGTCTTAAGATTATCTAATTTGCTTCATTCTTTTGATATCCTTTTCTGAAAAGCATATCTAGATAGGCTCAGTAGCTGCTGATTTGTGGCTGCACATAGATGCCTCATGTGATTGGCTCACCCATGTACGTTGCTATTTCATCAACAAAGGATATCTAAAGAATTAAGCAAATTAGATAATAGAAGTAAATTGGAAAGTTGTTTAAAATAGTTTTCTCTATCTGAATCATGAAATGAAAAAATTGGGTTTAATGTCCCTTTAACATTCTAATATTATGTGCTTATTACTGATACTCACTGTCTGATAAGGACAATTCCCTCCAATCTATTGGTGGCAATGTACACTTCTCTTGATAAGGAAAGGTTTGATTGTTTAGGACATGTATAAAAACGTGTATAAATGTTTTGGTTATAACGTAAATTTCCTTTTAACCCCTTGCACCATTTGGACGTAGGCACTACGTCACACAGTACTTTGCCCAGTATACTGAGTTGAGGTAGTACCTATATCCACAAAAGAAAACAATGTAGAGGAGCACTTGGGAATGGTAAAACGATACTTCTTTATTACTTCAAAAAGTAAAAAAAAAAAGCTTGATACAACAGGGCAACTTGGCAAAATGTTACCCCTCTAACTTCTGAATTCAGAACCTATATCCAATAAGGAGGCACCTTTTGTAGTCCCTTGCAGTCTATGATTAAGCACCGCTAGGAGTGCGAAACATGTCAGACTATGGGGCCTATCTATCAAGATCCGAATGGAGCTTGATGCTCTGTGTTTCTGGCGAGCCTGCAGGCTCGCCAGAAGCAGCAGTTATGAAGCAGCGGTCACAAAGACCGCTGCTCCATAACCTGTCCGCCTGCTCTGAGCAGACGGACAGACATCGCCAGAAATCAACCCGATCGAGTACGATTGGGTTGATTGACACCCCCCTGCTGGTGGCCCATTGGCCGCGAGTCTGCAGGGGGTGGCGTTGCACCAGCAGCTCTTGTAAGCTGCTGGTGCAATGCTGAATGCAGCTTGGTTCGCTGCTTTTCCAGTTTTTTTGCACCCTGCCTGTGTACACAGAAAGTTTTCCCTGGCTGGTGTCTGACTTCATCCCCTGGAGCTGGAGACCGCCAGTCACAGTAGTGAGTTTGGAGTGATGGCAGTGGTTATTTGCTCTGGACCTTTTGTAGTCCCCACTGTCATCTTAGATAGTGAGAGCAACAACCAGGGGGCAGAGAGGTTTGTACTTCCTTACCTTATAAAGCAATATTGCCTATCATTACAGAGAGTGACACTGTCTCTGTCACTCTCTTTAACGACCATGGTTAGTGTAGAGTGGAAGTGGTGGGTGGAAAGGAGGGAGGCAGGTGGAGTGACACAGTGTAGGAGGGAGGGAAGGGGTTCCCTATAATTTTAAAAATGTGTATGAAAGGAGATGGAGGGATGGAATGCAATTGCTGGAGGGGGGAGAGAGGACTCTACACTACTGAAAGCATTGATCTTTGAAGGTAAAGGGGGGCTACTACACTATAGAAAAATATAAAACTATAATTAATAATATAAATAAAATTTAAAAATTACATACACCTAGATTACGAGTTTTGCGTTAGAGGCTGTGCGGTGCTAACGAGCAGTTTATGCTCACCGCTCACTTACAGACAGCGCTGGTATTACAAGTTTTTAAAAACCAGACAAGAAGTGAGCGTTAAGCAAAATTTTGCTCATTACCGCACTCCAATACCAGCGCTGCTTACGTTAGCAGTGAGCTGGTGTAAAGTGCTTGTGCACGATTTCCCCATAGGAATCAACGGGGAGAGCCGGCTGAAAAAAAGTCTAACAACTGCAAAAAAGCAGCGTAAAACTACTTAACTCAGCACCACTGTTCCCTGTAACATGCGCGGCAGCACGGGAGCGCACTGTTCTGCATAGGCCCGCACACTGATAAAGTCAGGTTGCGCATGCCGGTGTTCTGTTCTTTCAGATCAGTCAGCTGTCTGATAAAACTCAGAAGTGGGGATGCTTAACTTATGAGAAGTGTCATGGCTGCCTCCATGAGTTACCGTGCCGGTGTAATGTGGAACAAAGATGAAGATTGCCTCCAATTGTTTGACAATGAGACGTTGTGCACTGCTCTGAGCTCGCTTACAACCAAGCGCCAGTTATAAGACAGGGAATGTTGCTGTGACAGTGGATGTGGGAACCCAGTAACTGATGTGACACGGTTGTGGCACTGTCTGTACTATATCAAAACATGGGTAGAAGTTTGCCGTAGGGAGGATGCCAGGCATGTATAACAAAGCCTGATTGATTTTGACTTTTATATCATCATGTCAGTATTTTAAGCTCCTGCCCACGTTGTTTTAATACAGTAAAGTAAAACAGTCCTCTTCTCAATATTATACAATTATACTGCCCCATTGTGAGTGTTATTACAAATAACAGTGTAATAAAATGTCACATCAGTTACCGGGTTTCCCACATCCACTGTCACAGCGCTACTCCCTGTCTTATAACTGGCGCTTGGTTGTAAGCGAGCTCAGAGCAGCGCACAACGTCTCATTGTCAAACAATTGGAGGCAATCTTCGGCCTTGTTTCACATTACACCGGCACGTTAACTTATGGAGCCAGCCATGACACTTCTCATAAGCATCGCTACCTACACATACAGAGGCTGGATGCTCACGCTGGAGTCAGGAGGAGGGAGCAGGAGGAGGTAAATAATTTTCACTCTGTGCCGCTGCTAGTTACCGGGCCCTGAGGGAATAGTAGGAAGGAAGCTGTACTGTCTGTCTTGCTTGGCCCCCGGGTGGGGGTGCTTAAGGCCAGGGGTTAGACCAAGACTGCAGTAGAAGAGGAGGCTCTGTGGTAGAGAATGGGGGCAGAAAAGAGTCTGAAGAACTGGCCCAAATTGCACACTGTGCCCTGGCCTGTGCTGTGCTTCTGCCTGCATCCCCCCTCTGTCTCTCTCTATCTTCCCCTCTCTGTCTCCTCCCCTCTGTCTCCTCTCTCTGTACTCCCCTATGTCTCTCTGTCTCCTCCCCTCTGTCTCCTCTCTCTGTACTCCCCTATGTCTCTCTGTCTCCTCCCCTCTGTCTCCCCTCTCTGTACTCCCCTATGTCTCTCTGTCTCCTCCCCTCTTCCTCTCTGTCTCCCCCCATTGCCTCCCCCCTCTGCCTCTCTGTCTCCCCCCTCTGTCTCCCCACCCTCTATCTCTGTCTCCCAGCCTCTATTTCTCTGTCTCACCCCTCTGTCTCACTGTCTCCCCCCTCTGTCTCACTGTCCCCCCCCCCCTTTGTCTTACTGTAGATGGGATGGGCAAGATTAGAGGGGCAATAGTGTGGAGACGGGGCAGAGGGAGTAGGAAGGTGGTGCAGAAAGGGGGTGGGGGGTCCTGCCATGCAGTGCAGGTAGTGTTTGCATTGTGTGTGTATATATATATATGTATGTATGTATACAGGGAGTGCAGAATTATTAGGCAAATGAGTATTTTGACCACATCATCCTCTTTATGC
The DNA here is from genome assembly GCF_027579735.1 of Bombina bombina. Taxonomy (NCBI): domain Eukaryota; kingdom Metazoa; phylum Chordata; class Amphibia; order Anura; family Bombinatoridae; genus Bombina; species Bombina bombina. The sequence continues at coordinate 184,833,943 of NC_069502.1, forward strand.
ATGTTGTCTTACTCCAAGCTGTATAGGCTCGAAAGCCTACTACCAATTAAGCATATTAGGTGATGTGCATCTCTGTAATGAGAAGGGGTGTGGTCTAATGACATCAACACCCTATATCAGGTGTGCATAATTATTAGGCAACTTCCTTTCCTTTGGCAAAATGGGTCAAAAGAAGGACTTGACAGGCTCAGAAAAGTCAAAAATAGTGAGATATCTTGCAGAGGGATGCAGCACTCTTAAAATTGCAAAGCTTCTGAAGCGTGATCATCGAACAATCAAGCGTTTCATTCAAAATAGTCAACAGGGTCGCAAGAAGCATGTGGAAAAACCAAGGCGCAAAATAACTGCCCATGAACTGAGAAAAGTCAAGCGTGCAGCTGCCAAGATACCACTTGCCACCAGTTTGGCCATATTTCAGAGCTGCAACATCACTGGAGTGCACAAAAGCACAAGGTGTGCAATACTCAGAGACATGGGCAAGGTAAGAAAGGCTGAGAGACGACCACCACTGAACAAGACACACAAGCTGAAACGTCAAGACTGGGCCAAGAAATATCTCAAGACTGATTTTTCTAAGGTTTTATGTACTGATGAAATGAGAGTGAGTCTTGATGGGCCCGTGGCTGGATTGGTAAAGGGCAGAGAGCTCCAGTCCGACTCAGACGCCAGCAAGGTGGAGGTGGAGTACTGGTTTGGGCTGGTGGGGCCTTTTCGGGTTGAGGATGGAGTTAAGCTCAACTCCCAGTCCTACTGCCAGTTTCTGGAAGACACCTTCTTCATGCAGTGGTACAGGAAGAAGTCTGCATCCTTCAAGAAAAACATGATTTTCATGCAGGACAATGCTCCATCACACGCGTCCAAGTACTCCACAGCGTGGCTGGCAAGAAAGGGTATAAAAGAAGAAAATCTAATGACATGGCCTCCTTGTTCACCTGATCTGAACCCCATTGAGAACCTGTGGTCCATCATCAAATGTGAGATTTACAAGGAGGGAAAACAGTACACCTCTCTGAACAGTATCTGGGAGGCTGTGGTTGCTGCTGCACGCAATGTTGATGGTGAACAGATCAAAACACTGACAGAATCCATGGATGGCAGGCTTTTGAGTGTCCTTGCAAAGAAAGGTGGCTATATTGGTCACTGATTTGTTTTTGTTTTGTGTTTGAATGTCAGAAATGTATATTTGTGAATGTTGAGATGTTATATTGGTTTCACTGTTAAAAATAAATAATTGAAATGGGTATATATTTGTTTTTTGTTAAGTTGCCTAATAATTATGCACAGTAATAGTCACCTGCACACACAGATATCCCCCTAAAATAGCAATAACTAAAAACAAACTAAAAACTACTTCCAAAACTATTCAGCTTTGATATTAATGAGTTTTTTGGGTTCATTGAGAACATGGTTGTTGTTCAATAATAAAATTAATCCTCAAAAATACAACTTGCCTAATAATTCTGCACTCCCTGTATATATATATATATATATATATATATATATATATATATATATATATATATATATACATATATATATATATATATATATATATATGTATATGTATGTATATATATATGTATGTATATATATATATATATATATATATGTATGTATGTATATATGTATATGTTTGTATGTATATATGTATATGTATGTATATATGTATATATATGTATATATATATATATATATATATATATATATATACTGCCCAGTCACTAGGTTGTGTAAAAAAATTCTGCTCAGAGCAGAAGCAGCTCCGCACAGCTGTAGAAAAAATTAGAGGGAACATTGCTCAGCTCCATTGATTCCTATGGGGAAATACATTTTATGTCTACACCTAACACCCTAACATGAACCCCGAGTCTAAACACCCCTAATCTTACACTTATTAACCCCTAATCTGCCGCCCCCGACATCGCCGACACCTACCTTATAATTATTAACCCCTAATCTGCCGCTCAGGACACCGCCGCAACCTACATTATACTTATGAACCCCTAATCTGCTGCCCCCAACATAGCCGAGCCCTACATTATATTTATTAACCCCTACTCTGCCGGCCCCAATGTCACCGCCACCTACCTACACTGAATTAACCCCTAATCTGCCGCTCCCAACGTCGCCGCCACTATAATAAACATATTAACCCCTAAACCGCTGCACTCCCGCCTCGCAAACATTAGTTAAATATTATTAACCCCTATTCTGTCGGCCCTAACATCGCCGCCACCTACCTACATTTATTAACCCCTAATCTGCCGCCCCCAACGTCGCAGCCACTATACTAAATGTATTAACCCCTAAACCTAAGTCTAACCCTAACCCTAACACCCCCTAACTTAAATATAATTAAAAGAAATCTAAATAAAAATTCCTATCATTAACTAAATAATTCCTATTTAAAACTGGGGTGGTGGGTTTTAATGTTGGGTTGATTTGTAATTTTTTTTACAGGTAAAAGAGCTGATTACTTTGGGGCAATGCCCCGCAAAAGGCCCTTTTAAGGGCTATTTGTAATTTATTGTAGGGTAGGGCTTTTTTTTATTTTTATTTATTTTAATTTTGTTAGGGGGATTAGATTTGGTGTAATTAGTTTAAAAATATTGTAATTTGTTTATTATTTTCTGTAATTTAGTGGGGGGGGGTTTGTACTTTAGATAATTTTATTTAATTGTATTTAATTTAGGGAATTCATTTAATTATTGTGTAGTGTTAGGTGTAATTGTAACTTAGGTTAGGTTTTATTTTACAGGTACTTTTGTATTTATTTTAGCTAGGTAGTTATTAAATAGTTAATAACTATTTAGTAACTATTCTACCTAGTTAAAATAAATACAAACTTGCCTGTACAATAAAAATAAACCCTAAGCTACATACAATGTAACTATTAGTTATATTGTAGCTAGCTTAGGGTTTATTTTACAGGTAAGTATTTAGTTTTAAATAGGAATAATTTAGTTAATGATAGGAATTTTATTTAGATTTATTGTAATTATATTTAAGTTAGGGGGGTTAGGGTTAAACTTAGATTTAGGGGTTAATAACTTTAGTATAGTGGCGGTGACGTTGGGGGCGGCAGATTAGGGGTTAATAAATGTAGGTAGGTGTCGGCGATGTTAGGGACGGCAGATTAGGTGTTAATAATATAGTGCGGCGGTTTAGAGGTTAATATATTTATTATAGTGGCGGCTGATGTCCGGTTCCGCAGATTAGGGGTTAAAATTTAATTTTAGTGTTTGCGATGCGGGAGGGCCTCGTTTTAGGGGTTAATAGGTAGTTTATGGGTGTTAGTGTACTTTTTAGCACTTTAGATAAGAGTTTTATGCTTCGGTGTTGTACCATAAAACTCATAACTACTGACTTTAAAATGCGGTACCAGTCTTGACAGGAGAGGGTGTACTGCTCACTTTTTGTTAGACTCGTAATACCTGCGCTATGCAAGTCCCATTGAAAAAATAGGATACGCAATTTACGTAAGTGGATTTGCGGTATTTCCAAGTCTGGCCAAAAAAGTGAGCGGAACACTTGTACCTGCAAGACTCGTAAAACCAGCAGGCGTTAAAAAGCAGCATTAGGACCGGCCAACGCTGCTTTTTAAGCCTAATGCAAAATTTGTAATCTATCCGATAGTTTGTTAATGGCAGCCAGTCTACCAGTATCAAACAGTGGTCAGTGGGAGGGGAGGGTAAGAGAGCTGTTGTGGTAATCAGGGAGGTGGGATGTTTAGAAAGGTATCCCTACTCTACAGAAATAAATATACATATACTGTTTGCCAGTACCTAAGATGGTGGTCACCAGTGTGGGTTGGATGGAAGAAAGCTATTTGAGAAGGAAGAGGTAGGGATCAGGGGGTTGGAAGATGTCAGGTGGCAGGGTAATTTCTACACTAGAGCAAAAATGTACCTTATAATGCAACTGATTAACCCCTTCAGTAACAGGAATTTCAAGCGTGATGTAACCCCTTCAAGATTAACAATAGCCCAGTATTGGAAAGTTGAGATTCCTAATTTTCAGATTATTCTAAATAAAATTGATTACTATTACCAAATGAGTAACAATGCAGCTATCATGCTGGACACTGAAGAACAGTTTGTCTCTGTATGGGAACCGTGGATTATGTTTTCTGAAACCAGAGTTGTTGGTTAATATTCTAAGGTTCTGGGAGTACCTATTGCTTAATGAGTTTGGTTCACAATGTGATCTGATTTGTATGGTTAAATTCATTGATGTTTATATAATATGCTGACCTGCCGAGTTATGCCTCAATGTATTTCAAATTATGTCGATGTGACAATTGCATTTACTTTGTTATGTAACTATGAAGAAAAATTCAATAAAAATCTTTTCAATTAAAATATATATAGTTTTCATAGGTAAATCAAAGAAACAAAGGCTCTATTTCTGCTAAACATAGTAAAAATGCTAAAAATTATCTGGTGCTTAGGGTAAAAGAAATTCCTGGTATCTGAAATTCCCAGTAGCAAAGGGGTTAAAAAAAGAAAATATGTCAAGTTTGCATAACAGTTGAAATTATTTGAGGAAGTGTTTTACCTTTTATTTTGATTCACTAGATCTTTATTTCTCACACATACACTGTTACAACGTGTCAATGTTATAAAAAAAAAATACCACATTTTTCCATTGATATATTTGATCACATATTCAACAGCATTTTGTAACATTTCTCTGCTTTTGCAAGATTTACGTCAGATTTAGCCACTAAAATAAAAAGTGTACTTGCGGGGTAACCTGAAAGCTAGAGGCAAACTCTAAGCACTATTACTTTAAAATTTGCAATTATGCAATTATAACTGACTTAAAGTTGCTCTTAGAGCTGAAATTCAATCTCACATAAAAAATGTAAACATTGAGAATTGAAGAATTGATTAGGAACATGATGTGGCATTACTGAGACAGGAAGGAGGGGATTTCTGGAATGATGTATGATAGTTTAGTAAAACACACACCAAAATCAATTCAATGCTAGAGATACATGAAGAATTAAATACAAAATGTTGATCAGTTTTACACTGAATTGCCAACCATACTTAATGTCAAATGATATCCCTTGTTTATTTTGTCTGATGAGAAGGCTCTATTTTGGAACCAACACTGAGATAATTGAGTTTCAAATAGCAAAATGCAGCTAATTACCAGGAAAATGTGTGATTTCAAGGGATGTTAAATGTCTGTTTATCCATATTCAGCATAAGATTACTTCAAAATAGTGGACTATGGCAATGGTGGGTAGTTACAATCAAGAAATTGTAATTTTAAGATTTTGTTTTTCCATGTTAGGCATATAGTTTTTTGCTCAGTACATTAATGATGCATTTTAAGAAAACAACATGGAAAATATATGGACACTGAAAGGTAATGTGGAACATATATCCATATGTCTATGGATACGCCCATGAGGTGAAATGTTGATGTCACTTTTAAGTATCGTTTTTATTGTTCTTTAGTAAAATATAGGTTTCATCACATGGTTGAGCTTGCCCAATATTTTTTTGGACTGTCAAAGTGAAATATATACAATTTGGCTATTATGTATTATTAAAATCTGACGGGACTCGGAAGCTGGACTGTAAGAAAACCCTTTATCTTTGCACCTCCAACTAATACCTTCCATATCCAAAAATACAACCACAATTCTAACCTTATAGGAGAGAGAATATTAAAATAATTTTGAGCATCTACAAATTTAAACTAGTGGCAGTAAATCCAAACCAAATAAAGTATAACCCATTTGCTTTGTGTATGCATGTACCTAATTACATATATTTCTCTTGCTTCATCATCATCATCATCATCATCATCTCATCTTAATGTTATTAGAATGTCTTATCACAAATAAGTCGATATAATTTTGCATTGGCTTCTCTGCAGAAAAGAAAATCTGGTTTAGAACATTAATTTATATAGAAAAATATACACATATAATTCTTAACACTTTAAAGAAAAACTCTTGAAAATAAGGAATTAAATATCTTAGGAAGACGTGTTCAGTATTAAAATAACAATTACTTGGTCTACTGCAAACAGTGATTATAAATTATATAAAGCAAGCACACTAGATAAGATAATCTATCAAAAAAAGAAAAGAAAATGGTTCTAAAACGTGGGGGTACAAAAAATTTACAAAAAAAGCTAAATATGGAGGGATTTGGGATATTGGTGGGGTTCTCATTTGTTCTTATCTTATGTACATGTGTGTATACTTTTCATTTATTTATTAAATAGCCTCTTTTTGGGATCTGCATAGAGCATTGGATATATACAAATGACAATATGTTAGAACCTTAAGGTACCTCCACATGCAAAGCTTTGGGGTACTACTGTAATGGATGGAATGCATGTCCCAGCACCCCACCCACCTTCAGAATCAATACTGAACACCTATTTTAAATGGCACACAATATAAATCAACACTGTAGATAAAAAAACAGCCTATGCAGCTATAGATAAAATAAAATGTTGACCTCCCTCATTCAGGGATGTAGAAAATTACACTTATTGAAAGGAGAATGAAGGAAGCGCAATGGTCATTTCCTTTCTTATTGAAATTGCTGAGTGGGCAATATGGCTTTTCATTTGCTGCACTGAATGTCATGTTGTATCTAAAAAAAAAAAGCCCTGCAAGGATGGGTGTTCAGATCAGGATATTTATTAGAATAAATTAGGAGTTTCAAAACTTAAATAATGAGCAATTAAAAAAATGAGCAACAACAAAAATAAGTTTATCCTATTCTGCTCATTTGCAATGCATTAAAATGCTATTATTACTTTAGCCAATATTTACTATCACATTAATTTGATCATTGGCAGTAATACCAATGTCTATAAAACACTGACATTTAAAATTACCCTTTGGTACATTATACTATGGAAAAAGAGGTAGTATATAGCAATGGTAAAAGTAATAAGGCAGCTGGTGAGTTTAAAGGGACAGTAAACCTAAAATGCAATTAAAAGTTTTAATTATGCATAGTAAAACAATGAAATTCAGAAACCTGGTGTATGGTGGCACTGTCCTTTCTAGGGTTTGAAGTTGGTTCCATCCTCATCTCACACATATCCATGATTTATGGTGGAACAATGACTCCTGTACTGCAATAACCTCATAGGAGAGAAAACAATTCAGAAACCTTGCTATCCAATGTTTCACATGGCAGATTGTAGGGATTAGAAGGGGGGGGGGGGCAATGTTTGATAACCAATAGTAGCAAAGGGAGAATATTACATTAAATTATCTACATGGTAGATCACCCAAATTATAAAGCTGTCCTTCTTTCAAGCTTTCTGGTGGTACAAAAAGTCATTCTGTCTGTGTATAACTTTATTTAAACAAATTAAACAGCATCCTGTTTGTAAGTAAAATAGTGAAAGTCTATATCTAATAATAATATTATAGGAAGTCTCTATTTTTACCATGAGAACAGAAAATATGTATCTAGGTAATGCTTCCATACACCATAATTGAAGATTAAAGGGATAGTCATATTTTTTTTATGCATATTATATAATCAATAATTAAACACAAAACTGCTAAATACTAGTCTGTTTTTATTCACGATTTATCAAGCTGATGAAATCAGATGTTTGTGTATACATAGAGAGATAAGATACAGTTAAAGGGACACTGAACCCAATTTTTTTCTTTTGTGATTCAGATAGAGCATGCAATTTTAAGCAACTTTCTAATTTAATCCTATTATCAATGTTTCTTCATTCTCTTGCTATCTTTATTTGAAATAGAAGGCATCTAAGCTTTTTTTTTTGGTTCAGAACTCTGGATAGCATGTTTTTATTGGTGGATGAATTTATCCACCAATCAGCAAGGACAGAAATTGAACAAAAATGTCTTGAAAAAAGCCTTATAGGGGCCGAAACGTGTCGATACTGGGTAAGCAATTTTCCAATTATTGTCATTTTATTTGTACTATCTACACTATGTTGTTTTATTTTTTATAGGACACTACATCAAATAGGATTTACAGACACAACTAATACTAGGACCACCTTTGGAAAATTCTGTGATTTTTGGTCTCACTTGTTTTTTCTCACCTAAATTTTGGTTATATATAATTTTTTTCTTCACTTATATATTTTTTATCACCTTTTTCATCACCTTTTAACATGTGTATTTTTAAAAACATCATCTGTTTTTTTTTTTGTTTTTTTTTTTTATATATATATATATATATAGTCACTTATTTTTTATATTTTTTCCATTCATCTTATAATTTTAAATGGAATTTTTCACATTTTTTCCACACACCTTTTACAATTTTTGATTCTATCATCATTTTGATTTCATCATCATCTTCATTAGTTTAATTCTGCTATCGCCAATACTTGGAGGACAAACCCTTTGTGACTTTGTGACTTTTTAACAAGTACTTTCTGGACTTTACCCATAGCACATTTTTTTGGACATTCATTGTACAATTTGGAGACTTACTAGATCCGGATTTTATATATTACTACTATTTATTTATATGTTTTTATGTTATTATTATTTGTAATAAATCAATATTTTAACTTTCAATCCCTTATTATGGGCTTTTAAACTTCATTTTAATACATATAAAGGGCTTTTTAACTATATTGATGTCTGGTCAGTACATTGGGTCAGACATTACCCAGCCTGTTGATGCGCTTTATACACATTCCTTACTATTTAATCAGCAAGGACAACCCAGGTTGTTCACCAAAAATGGGCCGGCATCTAAACTTACATTCTTGCATTTCAAATAAAGATACCAAGAGAATAAAGAAAAACATAATTTATGTAAGAACTTACCTGATAAATTCATTTCTTTCATATTAGCAAGAGTCCATGAGCTAGTGACGTATGGGATATACATTCCTACCAGGAGGGGCAAAGTTTCCCAAACCTCAAAATGCCTACAAATACACCCCTCACCACACCCACAAATCAGTTTAACGAATAGCCAAGAAGTGGGGTGATAAGAAAAAAGTGCGAAAGCATATAAAATAAGGAATTGGAATAATTGTGCTTTATACAAAAAAATCATAACCACCACAAAAAGGGTGGGCCTCATGGACTCTTGCTAATATGAAAGACATGAATTTATCAGGTAAGTTCTTACATAAATTATGTTTTCTTTCATGTAATTAGCAAGAGTCCATGAGCTAGTGACGTATGGGATAATGACTACCCAAGATGTGGATCTTTCCACGCAAGAGTCACTAGAGAGGGAGGGATAAAATAAAGACAGCCAATTCCTGCTGAAAACAATCCACACCCAAAATAAAGTTTAATGAAAAATATAAACAGAAGATTCAAACTGAAACCGCTGCCTGAAGAACTTTTCTACCAAAAACTGCTTCAGAAGAAGAAAATACATCAAAATGGTAGAATTTAGTAAAAATATGCAAAGAGGACCAAGTTGCTGCTTTGCAAATCTGATCAACCGAAGCTTCATTCCTAAACGCCCAGGAAGTAGAAACTGACCTAGTAGAATGAGCTGTAATCCTTTGAGGCGGAGTTTTACTCGACTCGACATAGGCATGATGAATTAAAGATTTCAACCAAGATGCCAAAGAAATGGCAGAAGCTTTCTGGCCTTTTCTAGAACCGGAAAAGATAACAAATAGACTAGAAGTCTTTCGGAAAGACTTAGTAGTTTCAACATAATATTTCAAAGCTCTAACAACATCCAAAGAATGCAACGATTTCTCCTTAGAATTCTTAGGATTAGGACATAATGAGGGAACCACAATTTCTCTACTAATGTAGTTGGAATTCACAACCTTAGGTAAAAATTCAAAAGAAGTTCGCAACACCGCCTTATCCTGATGAAAAATCAGAAAAGGAGACTCACAAGAAAGAGCAGATAATTCAGAGACTCTTCTGGCAGAAGAGATCGCCAAAAGGAACAAAACTTTCCAAGAAAGTAATTTAATGTCCAATGAATGCATAGGTTCAAACGGAGGAGCTTGAAGAGCCCCCAGAAACAAATTCAAACTCCAAGGAGGAGAAATTGACTTAATGACAGGTTTTATACAAACCAAAGCTTGTACAAAACAATGAATATCAGGAAGATTAGCAATCTTTCTGTGAAAAAGAACAGAAAGAGCAGAGATTTGTCCTTTCAAAGAACTTGCGGACAAACCTTTATCTAAACCATCCTGAAGAAACTGTAAAATTCTCGGAATTCTAAAAGAATGCCAAGAAAAATGATGAGAAAGACACCAAGAAATATAAGTCTTCCAGACTCTATAATATATCTCTCTAGATACAGATTTACGAGCCTGTAACATAGTATTAATCACAGAGTCAGAGAAACCTCTTTGACCAAGAATCAAGCGTTCAATCTCCATACCTTTAAATTTAAGGATTTGAGATCCTGATGGAAAAAAGGACCTTGCGACAGAAGGTCTGGTCTTAACGGAAGAGTCCACGGATGGCAAGAGGCCATCCGGACAAGATCCGCATACCAAAACCTGTGAGGCCATGCCGGAGCTACCAGCAGAACAAACGAGCATTCCTTCAGAATCTTGGAGATTACTCTTGGAAGAAGAACTAGAGGCGGAAAGATATAGGCAGGATGATACTTCCAAGGAAGTGATAATGCATCCACTGCCTCCGCCTGAGGATCCCGGGATCTGGACAGATACCTGGGAAGTTTCTTGTTTAGATGAGACGCCATCAGATCTATTTCTGGAAGTTCCCACATTTGAACAATCTGAAGAAATACCTCTGGGTGAAGAGACCATTCGCCCGGATGCAACGTTTGGCGACTGAGATAATCCGCTTCCCAATTGTCTATACCTGGGATATGAACCGCAGAGATTAGACAGGAGCTGGATTCCGCCCAAACCAGAATTCGAGATACTTCTTTCATAGCCAGAGGACTGTGAGTCCCTCCTTGATGATTGATGTATGCCACAGTTGTGACATTGTCTGTCTGAAAACAAATGAACGATTCTCTCTTCAGAAGAGGCCAAGACTGAAGAGCTCTGAAAATTGCACGGAGTTCCAAAATATTGATCGTAATCTCACCTCCTGAGATTCCCAAACTCCTTGTGCCGTCAGAGATCCCCACACAGCTCCCCAACCTATAAGACTTGCATCTGTTGAAATTACAGTCCAGGTCGGAAGAACAAAAGAAGCCCCCTGAATTAAACGATGGTGATCTGTCCACCACGTTAGAGAGTGTCGTACAATTGGTTTTAAAGATATTAATTGAGATATCTTTGTGTAATCCCTGCACCATTGATTCAGCATACAGAGCTGAAGAGGTCGCATGTGAAAACGAGCAAAGGGGATCGCGTCCGATGCAGCAGTCATAAGACCTAGAATTTCCATGCATAAGGCTACCAAAGGGAATGATTGTGACTGAAGGTTTCGACAAGCTGAAATTAATTTTAGACGTCTCTTGTCTGTCAAAGACAGAGTCATGGACACTGAATCTATCTGGAAACCCAGAAAGGTTACCCTTGTCTGAGGAATCAATGAACTTTTTAGTGAATTGATCCTCCAACCATGATCTTGAAGAAACAACACAAGTCGATTCGTATGAGATTCTGCTAAATGTGAAGACTGAGCAAGTACCAAGATATCGTCCAAATAAGGAAATACCACAATACCCTGTTCTCTGATTACAGACAGAAGGGCACCGAGAACCTTTGTAAAAATTCTTGGAGCTGTAGCTAGGCCAAACGGCAGAGCCACAAACTGGTAATGCTTGTCCAGGAAAGAGAATCTCAAGAACTGATAATGATCTAGATGAATCGGAATATGCAGATATGCATCCTGTAAATCTATTGTGGACATATAATACCCTTGCTGAACAAAAGGCAAGATAGTCCTTACAGTTACCATTTTGAACGTTGGTACAGAATTGATCCAAATTTCTTTGAAAAAACATAACCTGCCCCCTACCAGCTGAGCTGGAATGAGGGCCGCACCTTCATGTGGACTTAGAAGCTGGCTTTGCTTTTCTAGAAGGCTTGGATTTATTCCAGACTGGAGATGGTTTCCAAACTGAAACTGCTCCTGAGGATGAAGGATCAGGCTTTTGTTCTTTGTTGAAACGAAAGGAACGAAAACGATTATTAGCCCTGTTTTTACCCTTAGATTTTTTATCCTGTGGTAAAAAAGTTCCTTTCCCACCAGTAACAGTTGAGATAATAGAATCCAACTGAGAACCAAATAATTTGTTACCCTGGAAAAGAAATGGAAAGTAGAGTCGATTTAGAAGACATATCAGCATTCCAAGTTTTAAGCCATAAAGCTCTTCTAGCTAAAATAGCTAGAGACATAAACCTGACATCAACTCTGATAATATCAAAAATGGCATCACAGATAAAATTATTAGCATGTTGAAGAAGAATAATAATATTATGAGAATCATGATCTGTTACTTGTTGCGCTAAAGTTTCCAACCAAAAAGTTGAAGCTGCAGCAACATCAGCAAATGATATAGCAGGTCTAAGAAGATTACCTGAACACAGATAAGCTTTTCTTAGAAAGGATTCAATTTTCCTATCTAAAGGATCCTTAAACGAAGTACCATCTGACGTAGGAATAGTAGTACGTTTAGCAAGGGTAGAAATAGCCCCATCAACTTTAGGGATTTTGTCCCAAAATTCTAATCTGTCAGACGGCACAGGATATAATTGCTTAAAACGTTTAGAAGGAGTAAATGAATTACCCAAATTATTCCATTCTCTGGAAATTACTTCAGAAATAGCACCAGGAACAGGAAAAACTTCTGGAATAACCACAGGAGATTTAAAGACCTTATCTAAACGTTTAGATTTAGTATCAAGAGGACCAGAATCCTCAATTTCTAAAGCAATTAGTACTTCTTTAAGTAAAGAACGAATAAATTCCATTTTAAATAAATATGAAGATTTATCAGCATCAACCTCCGAGACAGAATCCTCTGAACCAGAAGAGTCATTAGAATCAGAATGATGATGTTCATTTAAAAATTCATCAGTATAACGAGAAGTTTTAAAAGATTTTTTATGTTTACTAGAAGGAGGAATAACAGACATAGCCTTCTTGATGGATTCAGAAACAAAATCTCTTATGTTATCAGGAACACTCTGAACATTAGATGTTGATGGAACTGCAACAGGTAATGGTACATTACTAAAGGAAATATTATCTACATTAACAAGTTTGTCATGACAATTAATACAAACAACAGCTGGAGGAACAGCTACCAAAAGTTTACAGCAGATACACTTAGCTTTGGTAGTTCCAGCACCAGACAGCGATTTTCCTGAAGTATCTTCTGACTCAGATGCAACGTGAGACATCTTGCAATATGTAAGAGAAAAAACAACATATAAAGCAAAATTGATCAAATTCCTTAAATGTCAGTTTCAGGAATGGGAAAAAAATGCCAAGGAACAAGCTTCTAGCAACCAGAAGCAAAGAAAAATGAGACTTAAATAATGTGGAGACAAAAGCGACGCCCATATTTTTTTAGCGCCAAATAAGACGCCCACATTATTTGGCGCCCAAATGCTTTTGGCGCCAAAAATGACGCCACGTCCGGAACGCCGACATTTTTGGCGCAAAAGAACGTCAAAAATGACGCAACTTCCGGCGACACGTATGACGCCGGAAACAGAAAAGATTTTTTGCGCCAAAAAAGTCTGCGCCAAAAATGACGCAATAAAATAAAGCATTTTCAGCCCCCGCGAGCCTAACAGCCCACAGGGAAAAAAAGTCAAATTTTTAAGGTAAGAAAAATGATAGATTCAAATGCATTATCCCAAATATGAAACAGCTGCTTACAAGGGATTGTAGTGATGCCTCAATATTGAGGCATCACTACAATCCCCTATTTCACATACCGATGCAGAAAGGGCCACTCTGTGGCCCCATCTGCATCGGCTATTTATGTGCATAACTTAGTTGGTGGGTGGCAGCTGCTTTTAATATTTATACCCCTAGGCATTGATTCCCCAACCGATAGGATAATGTCCTGCTTCTGTTACCTGGTGCGGCTGTTGCGGCGGGGGGGGCGGGTGAGCGCGCGTGCGTGCGCACGCAAAATATACCGGCAACTTGTAAAAGAAACAACATCGATGTAGATGCAGGGGCATCTCTGTTTTTTAGTAAGGGATCTGGGAGGGGAGGGATGTAGATTATTTAGCGGGGCCAGCTACACTACAGAAAATAAATATTTTATAATAAAAAAGTAAACAAAACTATTTTGGGGAGCAAATTGGGTACTGGCAGACAGCTGCCAGTACCCAAGATGGCGGCAAATAGATAGAGGGGGAGGGTTAGAAAGATGTATGGGGGGATCAGGGATATTGTGGGGTAAGGGGGGATCCATCACTGCAGACTGTATGACAAAGAAATAAAAAAAATAAAAAAAAATATTTTTATTTCAGTACTGGCAGACTTTCTGCCAGTACTTAAGATGGCGGTGACAATTGTGAGGTGGGGAGGGAAGAGAGCTGTTTGAGGGGGGTCAGGGGGGATCAGGGGGTGGGATGTGTCAGGTGGGAGGCTGATCTCTACACTAAAGCTTAAAATTAACCCCACAAGCTACCTAATTAACCCCTTAACTGCTGGGCATATTACAAGTGTGGTGCGCAGCAGTATTTAACGGCCTTATTATTACCAAAAAGCAACACCAAAGCCATATATGTCTGCTATTTCTGAACAAAGGGGATCCCAGAGAAGCATTTACAACCATTTGTGCCATAATTGCACAAGCTGTTTGTAAATAATTTCAGTGAGAAACCTAAAATTGTGAAAAATTTAAGTTTTTTTTTTTAATTTGATCGTATTTGGCGGTTAAATGGTGGCATGAAATATACCAAAATGGGCCTAGATCAATAATTTGGGTTGTCTACTACACTACACTAAAGCTAAAATTAAACCTAAAAGCTCCCTACAAGCTCCCTAATTAACCCCTTCACTGCTGGGCATAATACACGTGTGGTGTGCAGTGGCATTTAGCAGCCTTCTAATTACCAAAAAGCAATGCCAAATCCATATAGGTCTGCTATTTCTGAATAAAGGGGATCCCAGAGAAGTATTTACAACCAATTATGCCATAATTGCACAAGTTGTTTGTAAATAAATTCAGCGAGAAACCTAAAGTTTGTGAAAAAAATTGTGAAAAAGTCAACAATTTTTTTTATTTGATCGCATTTGGCGGTGAAATGGTGGCATGAAATATACCAAAATGGGCCTAGATAAATGCTTTGGGATGTCTTCTAAATATAAATATATACATGTCAAGGGATATTCAGGGATTCCTGAAAGATATCAGTGTTCTAATGTAACTAGCGCTAATTTTGAAAAAAAGTGCTACTTGTATTTATGGCCCTATAACTTGCAAAAAAAGCAAAGAACATGTAAAAATTGGGTATTTCTAAACTTGGGACAAAATTTAGAAACTATTTAGCATGGGTGTTTTTTGGTGGTTGTAGATGTGTAACAGCTTTTGGGGGTAAAAGTTAGAAAAAGTGTGTTTTTTTTTCAATTTTTTCCTCATATTTTATATTTTTTTATAGTAAATTATAAGATATGATGAAAATAATGGTATCTTTAGAAAGTCCATTTAATGGCAAGAAAAACGGTATATAATATGTGTGGGTACAGTAAATGAGTAAGAGGAAAATTACAGCTAAACACAAACACTGCAGAAATGTAAAAAATAGCCATTGTCATTAAGGGTAACAAAATTGAAAAATGGTCCGGTCATTAAGGGGTTAAGCTCTTCCTGCAGGCTTACATTTAAAATCCCTATTCCTGAGAACAATGGGTTAAGATTTCAATGAACAAAAAAAACTTTTCAACTACAAAAATAATCGTAAAGGACCACATTCCTATACATTTATTACTCTGCAGCTTAGAAACACAATTTTACAGTTCAGTGTTCCTTTAACATACCCTGAGTTGATATCAAATAAACATATATATATATATATATATATATATATATGCCAGTTCAAAAATTAGATATTCACTAAAAATGTGATGTTTCTGGTGTGTGTTCCTGTGTTTAGTCTAGAAATTTTCAAATTGATTTGTTTTGTCTGATAGTCTTGTAAAACTGACATTGTGCCTCTAGGTTACTCCTTATATTGTTTGTTTCATCATTTCTGTAAAGTAGAGCTCAGGAACAAAGCAGACAGACACCAAAACCATGATTCACTATGTTAGAATTTCATTTTATTATTACAAAATGACTAAGCTACACAGATCACTTTTTAAGGGACATTTGAATGCAAAAATATGTTTTTAATTGTATTTTATTTCTTTACATCATGTAATGTGTGCATGAGTTTCATATCTGCACTCTCGCTAAAATAGATGGCAACAACCAGGGTGCTGGCAGCATTAGAAACTAGCAAAATAAAGACTTCACTATGGCATTTCAGCCAATTTTAAAAATCTACATTTTCAGAAAAAGAACTACTTGTTCACATACAAATTTCTAATTTCTAACCCTTTTATGTAAATGCACCATGTATAAAGCTCTTTGAGTGCAAGTTACACTTATTATTATCATATTGTCACAATTAGTTCAGTTCAGAGCTATTTATTGCGCTCCAATACAGTAAATTATACAGTAAAGTCATAAGCAGAGCAGAGTATTTGGCAATTAGACATATAGAACCCTAAAGCAAATTTGCAATAGAAGACAAAACTAGGCGGTGATGTTACAACAAAAGGATCATGAGAGTGCAACAGACTACTAAGGAGGACATACTGAAATACTTAATTTTATTGTGTTCTAGAACTCTAACGGCTAGATTACGAGTTTTGCGGTATGAGTGAAAAAGAAGCGTTAAGGCTCTTTTTCACTACTGCTGGTATTACGAGTTTTGCAGGTATAGCTGTACCACATACTTTTTGGGCTGTAACGCAACGTAACTACCGCAGCTTTCAAAAAGTCCTTTTTCAATGGGACTTACTTTGCGCCGGTATTATGAGTTTGCCTGGGAGGCCAAAAAGTGAGTGGTACAGCCTATAACCACAAGATTCGTACCGCCACCTGAAAGTCAGTAGTTATGGGTTTTACGCTACAAAGCCGTAACATAAAACTCATAACTAAAGTGCTAAAAAGTACATTAACACCCATAAACTACCTATTAACCCCTAAACCGAGGCCCTCCCGCATCGCAAACACTATAATAAAAATATTAACTCCTAATCGGCTGCTCCGGACATCGCCACCACTAGAATAAACATATTAACCCCTAAACCACTGCACTCCCGCATCGTAAACACTAGTTAAATATTATTAACCCCTAATCTGCTGCCCCAATGTTGTTGCCACCTACATACACTTATTAACCCCTAATCTGCTGTCCCTAACATCCCATCAACCTACATTACTGTTATTAACCCCTAATTTGCTGTCCCTAACATCACTGCCACTATACTAAAGTTATTAACCCCTAAACCTAACCCTAAGTCTAACCCTAACTCCACTAACTTTAATATAGCCAATCGGAATGTAAGGGACGCCATCTTGGATGACGTTTCTTAAAGGGAAACTTAATTCGTCATTGACCATCATAAGAAGAGGATGCTCCCCCCCGGATGTCTTGAAGATGGAGCCGCTCCGTGCCGGATGGATGAAGATAGAAGATGCCGTCTGGATGAAGACTTCTGCCCACTTGGATGAAGACTTCGGCCTGTTTGGATGAAGACTTCTGCCGGCTTCGCTGAGGACTTCTGCCGCTTGGATGAGGATGGATGTTCGGTCTTCGAAAACTGTAAGTGGATCATCTTGGGGTTAGTGTTAGGTTTTTTAAGGTTTTATTGGGTGGGTTTTAATTTTAGGTTAGGGACTTTGGGCAGTAAAAGAGCTAAATGCCCTTTTAAGAGGAATGCCCATACAAATGCCCTTTTCAGGGCAATGGGGAGCTTAGGTTTTTTAGATAGGGTTTTATTTGGGGGGTTGGTTGTGTGGGTGGTGGGTTTTACTGTTGGGGGGTGTTTTTATTTTTTTTTACAGGTAAAAGAGCTGATTTCTTTGGGGCAAAGCCCAGCAAAAAGCCCTTTTAAGGGCCATAGGTAGTTTAAAGTAGGCTAGGTTTTTTTTATTTTTTTGGGGGGTCTTTTTTATTTTGATAGGGCTCTTAGATTAGGAGTAATTTTTTTTTTTTTTTTTTGATACTTTGGTTTTTTATTTTTTGTAACTTAGTTTTTTTATTTTTTGTAACTTAGTTGTTATTTTTTGTAATTTAGTAATTTTTAATAGTAGATTTAAATGATTTGAGTAGGGTTAGGTTTTTAAATATGTAATATAGATAATTTAATTGTTAGTTTAATGTAATTTTAGTATAATAGTTAGGGTAGGTTAATTAATAGCTTAATATAGTTTAATGTAATTTTAGTATAATAGGGTAGGTTAATTAATAGTTTAATATAGTTTAATGTAATTTTAGTATAATAGGGTAGGTTAATTAACAGTTTAATATAGTTTTTTTTATTCTAAAGGTATGTTTTAATTTATTATAAGATAGGGATGAGGTAATTATAATGTTAAGTTAGCGGGTTGTTTAGGGGTTAATAGCTTAATTTAGTTTATGGCGATGTGAGGGCTGGTGGTTTAGGGGTTAATAGGGGTTAATAGGTTTAGTTATTGGTAGTGATGTGGGAGGCCAAGGGTTTAGGGGTTAATAATTTTATTACAGTTGCGGCAGGGTCCGGGAGCGGCGGGATAGGGGTTAAAACATTTATTTAGTTGCAGTGGGCTCCTGGAGCGGTGGGATAGGGGTTAATATATTTTATGTAGGTTGCGGTGATGTCGGGGCAGCAGATTGGGGGTGTATAGATTCAGGGCTTATGTTAAGGTGTTAGGTGTAAACTTTACTGGTTTTCTACCATAGAAATCAATGGGATATCTGGCAGCATCGAACATAATCTTTCGCTGCTTTCAGACTCCCATTGATTCCTATGGCATCCGCGGCCTCCAGGGTGGCGGATTGAAAACCAAGTATGCTGGGCCGGAATAGCGGCGAGCGTACCTGTTAGAAATTTGATAACTTGCAAAAGTTGTCAAATAGTGCCAAATTTGTATTCGGAACATCTGTAATGACGTAAGCATCGACCTGTGTCGTATTGAGACCGGCGGATCGTATGTTACGTCACAGATTTCAACTTTTGCCGGTCTGTAGGCTTTGATAACTAGGTAGAATCTGGCTTGCCACAATTATGCTGCGGAATTCCAGCGTATTT
The DNA here is from genome assembly GCF_027579735.1 of Bombina bombina. NCBI lineage: Eukaryota > Metazoa > Chordata > Amphibia > Anura > Bombinatoridae > Bombina > Bombina bombina. The sequence goes on from NC_069502.1 coordinate 184,853,156, forward strand.
GCGGTTGACGACTTAATAAATATCGCTCTTGGTGTTTTGAATATGTGGACTCTCATAACCTCAAGTGAAATAGGTTTTAGTTCCACAACCTCAGTAGAGTTCAATATGATCAACAATTATGTTGGATTTTGAAAAAATTGGAGCATTTACTATTTATTGAAGTGAAAATTAGACTCACTCTTCAGAGAAGAGGAAAGTATAGAAGAGGTCGCTAAATTAAGAAGTGAATGAAATAAAAAAATAAAATGTAAGGTATATATGATAGTAATGTAAAAATAGTATATATAATATATATATGTAAATGTATATATATATATATATATATATATATATATATATATATATCTTATAGAATACAAATGCATATGGGTTTGCACAAATAATGTGATACAAAAGGGTGTAAATGAACAATTAAAAACAAAGAAAAATGAAAATTGAAATTATAAATAAAATAAATGAAATAAAAATAAAATAAAAATCTAATATGAATAGTCTCTGAGTAATATATCCCTGATTTTAGAGTCCACAAGTCGTCTCTTCTTCCAACGGATTGGGCTTGTTGATATGGGTTCTATGAATGAAACAAAGAAGAGAGCCTCATGGTGCAGAGAAATGGTAACAGGTGGTAAAGGTTCTTAAGTTAGTGAAAAGGTACTCACAAACAAAAAGCACTGTATGAAAGAGCTAATCTAGCCGGCTGGGCCTCTCAGTCTCCAGCTGACTGTCTTACAGGACCCTAAATAGGAGGTGCAGAGAAATGATAACAGGTGGTAAAGGGTCTTAAGTTATTGTGAAAAGTTACTTACAAACGAAAAGCACTGTATGAAAGTAAAGGTTGTATTCCAAAACAAAAGGAAGGTTGTATCCCAAAAGTCACAGATTGCAGAAAGAAAAGATGAATAGTACTACTAAAATATTTTAATATTAAAATACAAAGTAAAGACAAAGTAAAAACAATAAAATATTGTTTTTAATTTGTATTTTAATATTAAAATATATTAGTAGTATCTGCCTTGTACTACTCATCTATTCTCTCTGCAATCTGGGACTTTTGAAATAAAAACCTCCCTTTCCCCTGGGAGACCATAGGAGATTAGTCAGCTGGTGACTACAAACACCCAGCCTGCTAGATTTGCACTTCCTGTTAGTGCTTAGCCAAATACCAAAGTCCTATTGAGGGTACTGTAAAACAGTCAGCTGGAGACCCAGCCTGCTAGATTATCACTTTCATACAGTGATTTCCATTTGTGAGTACCTTTTCACTATAACTTAAGAACCTTTACCACCTGTTTCTCTGCACCATGATTCACTCTTCTTTGTTTCATTCATTTACTACTTCTTGACAACTTTCAATGCAAAATTCACTTTACTTTTACAGTGTTGGAAACCAGAAATTTTGGTCTATTAATATAATATTTCAGGAATGTCATTATATTTTTAAAGGGGTTGTACATCACATTTTGTTACCCAGCACATCACTTGTGGCTTATTCCTTGACCAGCGAGAAAGGTACTATTCTTTGCCCAATTTAATTTTGTAAAAATCATGGTTGAAAACCGTTTTGCCTATTATTTTCATATTCTACCTCCTCTGAAAATCTAGATATAATTTTACCTCCATATATATAATTAACACTTTCTGAAATTACTAGGGTACAAAACTTTGCAACAAGGCCTTAATTCTTTCCAAACATTCCGTATATATATATATATATATATATATATATATATATATATATGTGTGTGTGTGTGCGTTAGTTTTTTTTTTCAGTTGCGCTCTCCATTAAAGTTTATGTGGAGAAGACAGCACAGTTTCTATCTTTTTACTTTCAACTTGTAATAAGCACAAAAATGCGTTACAAGTTTACTTTCAGCGGTTTTAGCGCTCAAGGTTGAGCACTAAATACCGCTCCACTTGTAATCTGGCTCATAGTTTTTACACTATAATGGCCCTTTAAGTAAAGCACACACTTTAGAAGACTAGATTAAACAATAATAAACACATCTGTGAAATGAAATGTATATAAATAAGCTAAGCAAATACATTATAAAAAAAGACAACAACAAAAAAATCTCTGGTGTAACAGCTAAGAACTATCAATTAAAGCAATTATGTTAGAAAATTTAGATAATTTAAATTAGCAGCATTCACAGAGATATGATATACGGCTACATAAAATAGATTTTATCTCTATTTCCTAATTACAATTATCAAGTTCAATTGCTATAATCTTATTAATCATCAACAATTTAATACAGAAAATTAATGTTACTATCAACTGTGCTGGTTAAATAAAATTACATGTTACTAAGTGAATGTTTCAATAAAATGTGTTCTCAAATGTGATTTATATGACATATTGAAATTGTCTGGATAGGAGAAATTTAACAACTAAAGTGAAACAAAATAGTTCATATAAAGTTAAAACCAAACCATCAGTAGCTTAAAATTGTCATAACATAATTAATCCTCTTTTGATTTCAGTAATGGGACATGATGCCCAAAAATTATTTGTTAGAAGAGAATTTAAAAAAAATAGATATTCCTGTTCTGAATTAACATTTTTTTTATAGACGTTTTCATGCAAAAAAAATAAAAAATAATATATATATATAATTTTTATTTTTTAAAATTTTGAACATGGTTTACTGCTGCACCTTCATATACATGAAAAATAAAAATGAATACACTGTTTCTTTAATAACTTTGGTCAGTTTGGATTTTGAGCTAAAACAAAGTCTTGGTACAAGAATACGTGATCAGGACTTTCCTGTACCTGGTTGTAGTTATGAGAAATTTAATAATGTTCTTGATAATTGCATGGATAGCAAAACGTATTGACATAAGCGCTTTACATACAGTAAAAATCGTCTTTGATATATTTAGTTTTGACAGTGTAATCAGACACTTATAGATCTATTTATAAGCTACTCAAATTTAAAGTGAAAGTTATTTAACCATTATTTAATATGCCCTGTAGATATACACTGTGCGGCCACTTTATTAGGTACAGCTACCTATTAGCGTGTTGAGCCTCCTCTAGTCTTCAAAACAACCTGAATTTGTCTAGGCTTGGATTCAACAAGATGCTGAACCACGCAGACAAGAGTATGTCACGCAACTCCTGGAGATTTGATGGAGGTGTAGACCTGCAACAAAAAGCCCTTTCCAGCTCATTCCAAAGATGTTCAATAAGATTGAGATCCGAGGACTGAGTGGACAAATGCAGCAAAGAAAAGTAATTGTCATCTTCCAGGAACCATCCCACAGTGATGCGGGTTTTGTGCACTGGCGCATTATCCTGCTGGAAGTAACCATCTGCCTGAGGATAAACATCTACATTAAAAACTAGAGTTTCCATAGACCCTTCTCCTCGCTTGACATATTTCGCCAAACTGACTTTTTTCAAAAGGTTACCTTTTGAAAAAGCCACTTTGGCGAAACATGTCAATAGAGGAGAAGGGTATATGGGAACCCTAGTTTTTAATGTAGATGTTTGACCGCTAATATAAATCAATAGTACCTTTTCATTCAATAATGATTATTATTCAGATCTGTTGCCTCCAAAGATTAAGCTTATACTGCACATAAGGCTTATTTATTAATATTACAATAGTAACACCAGTAGCCTATATAAGGAATTATACAAAAAGTATGTAAAAGCCTATCCTGAGCTGCAGATTTAACTGCATTAAAAACACAGAATAGTTATCTAATAAAGATTACAGTCTGCTGCTTACTATATGTCCTTCGTGGATGGGCCCAGCGACAGGAGCTGGCATTGAGTAGCTTATGTAGGAGGATGCTGACTTGTGTGGAAATTATTTAGTGAGCCAGGGAGAATGGCTTAGGTAGTTCTCCTTTAATCTATGTCAGTAGCTTTCTGCACTAGGGGTTTGTGGATATGGGTAAGTTACGTGGAATCAGAGAGAAGGGCTGCACTAGGCCAGATGTCTCAGCCGCTCACTTTATGTACCCTCTCATGTGGACTAGTACAGATCATATAGAAAACTGAGAGTCTATGCAGGAGCAGCCTGGGCCACAGCGTTTTGTTAACTGGAGGGTATTAGGTATAATCCAGGGGTGTGTTGTGTAAAGTACTATGGCTTCCTCTCTAGGAGTGTATAGGCTATCCACGGGAATGAGCCCTAGGTAGTCGCTGGGTGTGAGGAGCCCAGGGAGGTCCCCAGGATGCAGTGGCGCAGTGTGAAATAAGTCACCAGATTAGGCCAAAGATGGCGGGCGTTCGCACCTTTTTCAGGCAAGTTAGCAATCTAAAAACCTCCTGCTTGGGGCCCTGATCAATTCCACAGGCACTCCCTCTCCCCCAAGTGGCCCAGACGTTCACCCCCTGAGGTCCACTACATAGGCGGCACTAACCTTGAGGGGTCACTGGCGCAGCGAGGTAAGGCTCCTAACCGCACGGTCTTTCTTTCTTCTAGGGTCAGGCCTCTGAGTGTATGCTCCGGAGCGGATCCCCGACCCTCCGGAGCTGGTCAGGTGAAGTGAGGCTGGCAATCAATCTACACTGACGGGAGGAGTCCCTCTCACTCAGTCGGGCGGAACAGTCAGTCCCGCGGTCTCTGTGTTCTTCTGAGGGAGCGCTCCGGAGCGGATCCCCGACCCTCCGGAGCTTTGTGGTATAAGGCAGGCGGCTGGAAGTAGTAAGGAGATCCTCAGGAAACAAAGGACTTCTGTAGTGTATCCTAGTGAGAGGTCTGCAAGGCCGCCAGTCACCTAGTTATCCCCGGAGCAGAGTAGATTACCGCCACCACAGACTCGATCACTGTGTCAAAGCAAAGTCTCTGGAGAATTCAGAAAAAGTGATCCGCTCCACAGGGCTAGTCAGTGGGCTGTACACAAACGTACTTTGTTCTAAATTTCTTGCTAATTAGGCAATTAATCAGGTAAAAAGCACTCTGTGTCTCAGGAGCTGAGCTGAAACACGTCTAGTCTGTGCTGCGGCTAGCTCCGCCCCCAGACTAATATAGTTTTTTTTATTCTAAAGGTATGTTTTAATTTATTATAAGATAGGGATGAGGTAATTATAATGTTAAGTTAGCGGGTTGTTTAGGGGTTAATAGCTTAATTTAGTTTATGGCGATGTGAGGGCTGGTGGTTTAGGGGTTAATAGGGGTTAATAGGTTTAGTTATTGGTAGTGATGTGGGAGGCCAAGGGTTTAGGGGTTAATAATTTTATTACAGTTGCGGCAGGGTCCGGGAGCGGCGGGATAGGGGTTAAAACATTTATTTAGTTGCAGTGGGCTCCTGGAGCGGTGGGATAGGGGTTAATATATTTTATGTAGGTTGCGGTGATGTCGGGGCAGCAGATTGGGGGTGTATAGATTCAGGGCTTATGTTAGGGTGTTAGGTGTAAACTTTACTGGTTTTCTACCATAGAAATCAATGGGATATCTGGCAGCATCGAACATAATCTTTCGCTGCTTTCAGACTCCCATTGATTCCTATGGCATCCGCGGCCTCCAGGGTGGCGGATTGAAAACCAAGTATGCTGGGCTGGAATAGCGGCGAGCGTACCTGTTAGAAATTTGATAACTTGCAAAAGTTGTCAAATAGTGCCAAATTTGTATTCGGAACATCTGTAATGACGTAAGCATCGACCTGTGTCGTATTGAGACCGGCGGATTGTATGTTACGTCACAGATTTCAACTTTTGCCGGTCTGTAGGCTTTGATAACTAGGTCGAATCTGGCTCGCCACAATTATGCTGCGGAATTCCAGCGTATTTGCGGTTGACGACTTAATAAATATCACTCTTGGTGTTTTGAATATGTGGACTCTCATAACCTCAAGTGAAATAGGTTTTAGTTCCACAACCTCAGTAGAGTTCAATATGATCAACAATTATGTTGGATTTTTAAAAAATTGGAGCATTTACTATTTATTGAAGTGAAAATTAGACTCACTCTTCAGAGAAGAGGAAAGTATAGAAGAGGTCGCTAAATTAAGAAGTGAATGAAAAAAAAATAAAATGTAAGGTATATATGATAGTAATGTAAAAATAGTATATATAATATATATATGTATATGTATATATATATATATATATATATATATATATATATATATATATATATCCTATAGAATACAAATGTATATGGGTTTGCACAAATAATGTGATACAAAAGGGTGTAAATGAACAATTAAAAACAAAGAAAAATGAAAATTGAAATTATAAATAAAATAAATGAAATAAAAATAAAATAAAAATCTAATATGAATAGTCTCTGAGTAATATATCCCTGATTTTAGAGTCCACAAGTCGTCTCTTCTTCCAACGGATTGGGCTTGTTGATATGGGTTCTATGAATGAAACAAAGAAGAGAGCCTCATGGTGCAGAGAAATGGTAACAGGTGGTAAAGGTTCTTAAGTTAGTGAAAAGGTACTCACAAACAAAAAGCACTGTATGAAAGAGCTAATCTAGCCGGCTGGGCCTCTCAGTCTCCAGCTGACTGTCTTACAGGACCCTAAATAGGAGGTGCAGAGAAATGATAACAGGTGGTAAAGGGTCTTAAGTTATTGTGAAAAGTTACTTACAAACGAAAAGCACTGTATGAAAGTAAAGGTTGTATTCCAAAACAAAAGGAAGGTTGTATCCCAAAAGTCACAGATTGCAGAGAGAAAAGATGAATAGTACTACTAAAATATTTTAATATTAAAATACAAAGTAAAGACAAAGTAAAAACAATAAAATATTGTTTTTAATTTGTATTTTAATATTAAAATATTTTAGTAGTATCTGCCTTGTACTACTCATCTTTTCTCTCTGCAATCTGGGACTTTTGAAATAAAAACCTCCCTTTCCCCTGGGAGACCATAGCAGATTAGTCAGCTGGTGACTACAAACACCCAGCCTGCTAGATTTGCACTTCCTGTTAGTGCTTAGCCAAATACCAAAGTCCTATTGAGGGTACTGTAAGACAGTCAGCTGGAGACCCAGCCTGCTAGATTAGCACTTTCATACAGTGATTTCCATTTGTGAGTACCTTTACACTATAACTTAAGAACCTTTACCACCTGTTTCTCTGCACCATGATTCACTCTTCTTTGTTTCATTTATTTACTACTTATTGACAACTTTCAATGCAAAATTCACTTTACTTTTACAGTGTTGGAAACCAGAATTTTGGTCTATTAATATAATATTTCAGGAATGTCATTATATTTTTAAAGGGGTTGTACATCACATTTTGTTACCCAGCACATCACTTGTGGCTTATTCCTTGACCAGCGAGAAAGGTACTATTCTTTGCCCAATTTAATTTTGTAAAAATCATGGTTGAAAACCGTTTTGCCTATTATTTTCATATTCTACCTCCTCTGAAAATCTAGATATAATTTTACCTCCATATATATAATTAACACTTTCTGAAATTACTAGGGTTCAAAACTTTGCAACAAGGCCTTAATTCTTTCCAAACATTCCATATATATATATATATATATATATATATATATATATATATATGTGTGTGTGTGCGTTAGTTTTTTTTTTTCAGTTGCGCTCTCCATTAAAGTTTATGTGGAGAAGACATTAGCACAGTTTCTATCTTTTTACTTTCAACTTGTAATAAGCACAAAAATGTGTTACAAGTTTACTTTCAGCGGTTTTAGCGCTCAAGGTTGAGCACTAAATACCGCTCCACTTGTAATCTGGCTCATAGTTTTTACACTATAATGGCCCTTTAAGTAAAGCACACACTTTAGAAGACTAGATTAAACAATAATAAACACATCTGTGAAATGAAATGTATATAAATAAGCTAAGCAAATACATTATAAAAAAGACAACAACAAAAAAATCTCTGGTGTAACAGCTAAGAACTATCAATTAAAGCAATTATGTTAGAAAATTTAGATAATTTAAATTAGCAGCATTCACAGAGATATGATATACGGCTACATAAAATAGATTTTATCTCTATTTCCTAATTACAATTAGCAAGTTCAATTGCTATAATCTTATTAATCATCAACAATTTAATACAGAAAATTAATGTTACTATCAACTGTGCTGGTTAAATAAAATTACATGTTACTAAGTGAATGTTTCAATAAAATGTGTTCTCAAATGTGATTTATATGACATATTGAAATTGTCTGGATAGGAGAAATTTAACAACTAAAATGAAACAAAATAGTTCATATAAAGTTAAAACCAAACCATCAGTAGCTTAAAATTGTCATAACATAATTAATCCTCTTTTGATTTCAGTAATGGGACATGATGCCCAAAAATTATTTGTTAGAAGAGAATTTAAAAAAAATAGATATTCCTGTTCTGAATTAACATTTTTTTTATAGACGTTTTCATGCAAAAAAAATAAAAAATAATATATATATATAATTTTTATTTTTTAAAATTTTGAACATGGTTTACTGCTGCACCTTCATATACATGAAAAATAAAAATGAATACACTGTTTCTTTAATAACTTTGGTCAGTTTGGATTTTGAGCTAAAACAAAGTCTTGGTACAAGAATACGTGATCAGGACTTTCCTGTACCTGGTTGTAGTTATGAGAAATTTAATAATGTTCTTGATAATTGCATGGATAGCAAAACGTATTGACATAAGCGCTTTACATACAGTAAAAATCGTCTTTGATATATTTAGTTTTGACAGTGTAATCAGACACTTATAGATCTATTTATAAGCTACTCAAATTTAAAGTGAAAGTTATTTAACCATTATTTAATATGCCCTGTAGATATACACTGTGCGGCCACTTTATTAGGTACAGCTACCTATTAGCGTGTTGAGCCTCCTCTAGTCTTCAAAACAACCTGAATTTGTCTAGGCTTGGATTCAACAAGATGCTGAACCACGCAGACAAGAGTATGTCACGCAACTCCTGGAGATTTGATGGAGGTGTAGACCTGCAACAAAAAGCCCTTTCCAGCTCATTCCAAAGATGTTCAATAAGATTGAGATCCGAGGACTGAGTGGACCAATGCAGCAAAGAAAAGTAATTGTCATCTTCCAGGAACCATCCCACAGTGATGCAGGTTTTGTGCACTGGCGCATTATCCTGCTGGAAGTAACCATCTGCCTGAGGATAAACATCTACATTAAAAACTAGAGTTTCCATAGACCCTTCTCCTCGCTTGACATATTTCGCCAAACTGACTTTTTTCAAAAGGTTACCTTTTGAAAAAGCCACTTTGGCGAAACATGTCAATAGAGGAGAAGGGTATATGGGAACCCTAGTTTTTAATGTAGATGTTTGACAGCTAATATCAATCAATAGTACCTTTTGATTCAATAATGATTATTATTCAGATCTGTTGCCTCCAAAGATTAAGCTTATACTGCACATAAGGCTTATTTATTAATATTACAATAGTAACACCAGTAGCCTATATACGGAATTATACAAAAAGTATGTAAAAGCCTATCCTGAGCTGCAGATTTAACTGCGTTAAAAACACAGAATAGTTATCTAATAAAGATTACAGTCTGCTGCTTACTATATGAGCTTACTTATGAAACAACCAAGCAATCTGTTTATACATACACAGCGTATCTACACATTGCCAGCGGACCGGCAGGGTTCAAAATGTGAAACCAATTTCTTCACAATTGGATTAAAACAAAGTGGTTTATTCAAAATAATATAATATTAAAAATATTAAAACGTAGATTCTTGACAATTATTTGACAATCTTAAAAGGGTTTAAAACAATTGGTGTCCAAATTCGGTATATATATAGTGGATTTATCTAACATGGATCCACATATTCCATTTAACAATATAAGGTGCCTTCGAAATGAACAGTAAAACAAATGGTCCTATAGCAGTGTTATCTGTAGTAATTATGGATAACTTAAGTATGGTGGCTTGGAAACTTCCAAAAATAAAAACGATCCTATAACAGTGCTACCTACTATGGTTATCAGACCAAAAATAAAAACGATCCTATAACAGTGCTACCTCCTATGGTTATCAGACCGGTTCTCAGATTATACAATAAAGTATATGATTCTATGACAATGTTACCTGCTAGAATATTTGCACAGTTTAAAACAGACCGGTTATAGATATCTCTAATGCGGTTATGTTTGAAAGTAGCTTTTACACATGAATATGGCCAGAGTAGTTTTATCTCTCTGTGGATATTTTTCAAATAAGTTCCTTATGCTTTAAGTGGAAAGAATAGAACCGATCAACTGTACCTCTCAAGGATCAGTGACCGTTCTCCGCTAGCGGAAAGAAAAGAGGATGTGTGCTCAATACACGCTAATTGTGTGACAGGTTAATTCGTGAAAAAAATCAAAATAAACAATCCAAAATATAGAATTCGGTTGGTGCCAAAATCAAAATAAACAATCCAAAATATAGAATTCGGTTGGTGCTAATTACCAGATCCCAAGTGCAGAAATGCAAAAAAAATATATAGTTCTAAGTTGTTAATACTAATAAACACTGTGTATCGGTATTTAAAACCAAAAATCCAAAATATGGCAATGAAAAAGGTGTTTTAAAAATCAAAACTCAATCCACGGATGTCTCCCAAATAATAAAATGTGCTCCAATTGTTTTAAACCCTTTTAAGATTGTTGAATTTGGACACCAAAATTGTTTTAAACCCTTTTAAGATTGTCAAATAATTGTCAAGAATCTACGTTTTAATATTTTTAATATTATATTATTTTGAATAAACCACCAATTGTGAAGAAATTGGTTTCACATTTTGAACCCTGCCGGTCCGCTGGCGCTTTGATATTTTCTGATTTTTCTTAAACGTTTCTGACCACTAGGGGTCACCCATCAGAGCTAAGGGTCCAACTAGTAGTAGGCGCTAAGTGATTTCTTCTCATCGTATCTACACATTGTATGTGTATTTAAAACACGCTGCACCTTGAATCAAACAGTAACACTTCTGATCACGCTGAAATATTGTACACAGATTTGCTTAACTTAGTTACAAGTAACAATATTCATAATGCCTGACAATCGACACGTTATTGCAACAGTTACTTAATAACTATTAGAACGACATGCTGGTGACTAGTTAACTTTTTAAATTTAAAATAAGATATTACACAATAGTTGTGCTTCAATTTGAAGCTCAAATCAGCAGGTTAACTATACTGCTCATAGGATTAACATGCAACTGTAAGCAATTTAGGCTACACCAATAGACTACTTGAGTTGAAGTGTCAATCATTGTATAGTTATTATAACAACACTGCACACCTGAATATAATATTATTTAGCTCCGGTGTGAAGCGTTTACTATTATATCCCACTCTTTATTTATAATAGATAATGTGACTCATTACAACTTGACTTCATAAGCAAACACTAGTATAAGTACTGTGGATCTATACATACTGAGGCCCAAAGTTTCCACTGTTGCATACAATCAGGTGAATTTTGAAATTAGCAATTAGCAAGGCAACTTAACATTTCACTGGTATTAAGATACGGTTTTGAGACTCTATTTGATATAAGGAGCCTAAGACATCTTATTTTTAATTTGTGTTTGACCCATTTTTAACATGAAGAAATAAAGAATTTGTTTTTATTCCGAGTTAATTACATCACACATCAACACTATAATACCACATGAAGGGAAAGAGTGCTTAAAGGGGTATCTTGCCCTGTCTTCAAACTGGATTCAAAGTGATTGTCTTTTACCTAGATACACAGCACATGAATGTATGGTAACAATATAATCTAAAATATACTAGTAAACCTAATATTACCCCTTCATTTAACTACCCAGTAGTGCCATTGGTCTTTATGTAACATTTTGTGAATCGTGGGGTATCAATGGACCCAACATGCAACAGGAAAACATTCCCCACACCCTAACCCCCGCCCCCACCAATTTGCAAAGTTTTCCTCAGACATGACGGGTCCATGGATTTATGATGTTATCACCAAATTTGGAGCCTGCCATCAACATCATGCACTAGGATCTTCGACTCATCAGACCAAGGGATCTTTTTCCACTCTTCGATTGTCAAGTGCTGGTGTTGTTGTCCACACAGAAGGTGTGCTTTCTTGTTCTTCTCTAATAACAACGGCACCCGACATGGTCACCGACTGTTGTAGCCCATTTGCGACAAGGTGTGCCTAGTGGTGTGTTGTAATATGTTTTTCTCCACACCACGGTTGAATATTGATGTGACTTGTACAAGTCTAGGCATCCTCCTCATCCTCCTCTGACCTCTGTCATCAGTGAGCGTTTTTCTTCAACAGGACTGCCGCTGACTGGATGATTTCTGTTCATTGCACCATTCTCGATACACCCTTGAAACTGTTGTACGTAAAAAGTTCAGGAGGACTGCTGTTTCAGATACACTTCACCCAGCACGTCTTGCACCTACTACCTTGCAACTTTCAAAGTCCATTAAATCACTGCTCTTCTCCATTCTCGTTGCGGTTTGTATGCTTAACTGATAGTTGGAAGGTTATTATGCTGTATATATATATATATATATATATATATATATATATATATATATATATATATATATATCAAAACTGTGGTCACGTGAAATTGAAAAATACTACATTATAGCAATCATAAATTTAAAGAAATTTCCAAGCATCCGAAAGATAATAAAGAATAAACTATATATAAATAAACCCTCTTTATTTAAAAGAAACTATTTAAAAAATATCTGCATCTAAATTTTAATAAATTATATTTTGTAATTTATACATAGAAACATACAGCTAGATTACGAGTTTTGTGGTAAGCTTAAAAAGCAGCGTTAACAGGTCCTAACGCTGCTTTTTAATGCCCATTGCTATTACGAGTCTTGCAGGTATAGGTGTACCGCACACTTCTTTGACCTTAACGCAAATCAACTTACATAAATTTCGTAAACCCTTTTTTCTATGGGACTTCCATAGCTCCGGTATTACGAGTTTGTCCTGGGAGGCCAAAAAGTGAGCAGTACAGCCTCTACCGACAAGATTCCTAATGCATTTTAAAGTCAGTAGTTATGTGTTTTACACTACAAAGCTGTAGCATAAAACTCATAACTAAAGTGCTAAAAACTACACTAACACCCATAAACTACCTATTAACTTCTAAACCGAGGCCCTCCCACATCGCAAACACTATAATAACATTTTAAACCCCTAATCTGCCGCTCCGGACATCGCCGCCACTATATTAAACATATTAACCCCTAAACCACTGCACTCCCGCCACGCAAACACTAGTTAAATATTATTAACCCCTAATCTGCCGCCCCTAACATCGCCGCCACCTACATTATACTTATTAACCCCTAATCTTCCGCTCCGGACATCGCCGCAAACTACATTATATTTATTAACCCCTAATCTGCTGCCCCCAACATCGCCGCCACCTAGCTACATTTATTAACCCCTAATCTGTCGTCTCCATCACTATTCTCAATTTATTAACCCTTTAAACCTAAGTCTAACCCTAACACCCCCTAACTTAAATATAATTTAAATAAATCTAAATAAAATTAATATCATTAGCTAAATTATTCCTATTTAAAACTAAACACTTACCTATAAATAAACCATAAGCTAGCTACAATATAACTAATAGTTACATTGTATCTACCTTAGGGTTTATTTTTATTTTACAGGCAAGTTTGTATTTATTTTAACTAGGTAGAATAGTTATTAAATAGTTATTAAGTATTTAATAACTACCTAGCTAAAATAAATAAAAATTTACCTGTAAAATAAAACCTAACCTGAGTTACACTAACACCTAACACTACACTACAATTAAATCAATTCCCTACATTAAATACAATTAAATAAATTAAATTAGCTAAATCACAAAAAAAACACTAAATTACAGAAAATAAAAAACAAATTACAAGATCTTTAAACTAATTACACCTAATCTAATAGCCCTATCAAAATAAAAAAGCCCCCCAAAATAAAAAAAACCCTAGCCTAAACTAAACTATCAATAGCCCTTAAAAGGGCCTTTTGCGGGGCATTGCCCCAGAGAAATCAGCTCTTTTACCTGTAAAAAAAAATAAAAAAATACTAACAACCCCCCAACAGTAAAACCCACCACCCACATAACCAACCCCCCAAATAAAATACTAACTAAAAAAACTAAGCTCCCCATTGCCCTGAAAAGGGCATTTGGATGGGCATTGCCCTTAAAAAGGCATTTAGCTCTATTGCTGCCCAAAGCCCTAACCTAAAAAATAAACCTACCCAATAATCCCTTAAAAAATCATAACACTAACCCCCGAAGATTCACTTACTGGGAGAAGTCTTCATCCAAGTGGCAAGATGTCCTCAACGAAACCGGCAGAAGTGGTCCTCCAAACGGGCAGAAGTGGTCCTCCAGACGGGCAGAAGTCTTCATCCAGACGGCATCTTCTATCTTCATCCTTCCGACGCAGAGTGGCTCCATCTTCAAGACATCCGGCGCGGATCCCTCCAACATATACAGCTCTATTATAACAAAGTGGGACTTTTTCTATTATAAGGTGTACTATATTCTATGCAATAGAGACAGTTCTGTTTCCAATAACAAGGGAAAGTGCTAACTGCCCAGAACCACCTCTCTCTTGTCTATTTAGCTATCAAATTTGAGCTATAAGATCTTATTGAAGTGAAATCAATTCATCATTTTTTATGTTTTTAATACATTTTTTTATGACCGGTCATATATATTTATATATTTACATATTGTTTTTTTAAGAAATTTTATGTATTTGATGTACTTCATGAATATTTTATTTTAGTTAGACCACTTTATATTTTATTTATATATTTACATATTGGTTGATTGTAGATTTATCTAATACATTTTATATATTTGATGAACTTCATGAATATCTTATTTTAGTTAGAGCTATCTATTATATCAAATAAATAATTAATTGTTAACACACACTTTGTATTGATATACTGTATATCCTTGGAGACCATTTATTAAAGGTCTATAACGTTTTACCCCCAAGCGCACACACACACTTTTTTCTCTACTTTTACTTGTCTTGTTTTTTTGCTTTATGGGAGCAGAATAATGTATGTGCAGGGGTTAGAATTTCGCACCACTTACTCTTGCTATGAATATATATTGTAAGCATTAAACTGAAGCCGAAAATTGTTTCTAGAATTGACTGGTGCAAAGTACGTACTTCCATTTTGCTGTAGGTTTACAAACTTCCAATTCCATTTTACAAGTGCTCACAAATTTCTTCATGTTTTAAGGTAAACCCTAAACGAATGCATGTTTAATACTCTACAGATATATAGATGTTCTATGAAAATTTGCTTCTCAGAAGGGGTTGCTTAGAAATAAAAGACTTATTTGTGCATTTGGCGTTCACCTGTGATTGACTGCCATGATATAAAAACATATATATTTAGAAACTATTAAAATGAATTAATAAATTATTTAATTTGAATCTGCTAAGCTCTTGCATGCTTGTGGCAACTATCAGGAATAGTGCTAGAAAATGGGTGGCAGCAATTTCACAGCCAATAGGTCATTAGTAGTATTGGCCTCTATTTATCAAGCCGTCAACTTACCTGCATTCGACGGCACCAATACGATCTCCTAAGATCACCTAACATCGCAGCTGCGGACCTGAATACATTCTCCAAAATTATCAAAAAAGCTGTCAAAAAGCCGCACACCAAGTACGGTGCGATGAGCAGTGGACTGTTGTTAAGTCATCGATCTCGCTGCTCTTCGGCTTTTTTACAGCTTTCTTGGTACCCTGTCACTAAACGCCCACACTTTACTATACTGTGTACCCCTTATACCACCACTCCCGGACCCCGCCGCAACTAAATAAAGTGTTCAACCCCTAAACCACGGCTTCCGGTGCCCACCGCCACATACATTATACATATTAACCCCTAATCTTCCGCCCCCTATACCGCCGCCATCTACATAAAGTTATTAACCCTTATCCTGCCGCTCCTGGACCCCGTCGCAATTAAATAAAGTGTTTAACCCCTAAACCGCCACTCCCGGAGCCCACCGCCACCTACATTATACTTATTAACCCCTAATCTGCCCCCCTACACTGCTGCCACCTATATTATATTTTTTAACCCCTAAACCGCCTCTACCCCACCGCAACTATATTAAATGTATTAACTCCTAAACCTAAGTCTAACACTAACACTAACACCACCTAACTTAAATATAATTTAAATAAATCTAAATAAAATGATTCCTATTTAAAACTAAATACTTAGCTATAAAATAAACCCTAAGCTAGCTACAATATAACTAATAGTTACATTGTAGCTATTTTAGGATTTATTTTTATTTTACAGGCAAGTTTGTATTAATTTTAACTAGGTAGAATAGTTATTAAATAGTTATGAACTATTTTATAGCTACCTAGTTAAAATAAATACAAAAGTACCTGTAAAATAAAACCTAACCTAAGTTACAATTACACCCAACACTACACTATCATTAAATTAATTACCTACATTAACTACAATTAACTACAATTAAATAAAATTAAATAGAATTAAATAAAATTATCTAAAGTCCAAAAAAAGTTTTTTACAGAAAATAATACAAGTTTTTTAAACTAATTACACCTAATCTAATCCCCCTAATAAGATAAAAAAGCCCCCCAAAATAATAAAAAGCCCTACCCTATACTAAATTACAAATAGCGCTTAAAAGGGGCATTGCCCCAAAGTAATCAGCTCTTTTACCTGAAAAAAAAGTACAATACCCCCCAACATTAAAACCCACCACCCACACAACCAACCCTACTCTAAAACCCACCGAATCCCCCCTTAAAAAAACCTAACACTAACCCCTTGAAGATCACCCTACCTTGAGACGTCTTCACACAACCGGGCCGAAGTCCTCCACGAAGCCGGGCAAAGTGGTCCTCCAGACGGGCATAAGTTTTCATCCAAGCTGGCCAGAAGTGGTCCTCCAGACAGGCAGAAGTCTTCATCCAGGCGGCATCTTCTATCTTCATCCATCCGGCGCGGAGCGGGTACATCTTCAAGACATCCGACGCTGAGCATCCTCTTCCAACGAAATCCGATGACTGAATGACGGTTCCTTTAAATGACGTCATCCAAGATGGCGTCCCTTGAATTCCGATTGGCTGATAGAATTCTATCAGCCAATCAGAATTAAGGTAGGAAAAATCCTATTGGCTGATGCAATCAGCCAATAGGATTGAGCTCGCATTCTATTGGCTGATTGGAACAGCCAATAGAATGCGAGCTCAATCCTATTGGCTGATTGGATCAGCCAATAGGATTGAACTTCAATCCTATTGGCTGATTGCATCAGCCAATAGGATTTTTTTAGGAGAGAACTCTGTATGTAACATTATTGCTGCCAAATTTTTTTTTTTTAAATTGTTTTTTATTGAGGTAACAGGAAAATGTAACATACAATGGTCCATCCGCACAAGTTAAATACATAATACAATTCCACAATAGAAGTTTACAACAGTGGGTATTGATTGTCCTATTCAAAAGCTAATATATACTAAAAATAGAGAAATAATTATAACCTGTGCAAAGGTGTAAAAGACCTCTTTTTTGTAAACCAAGCACTACTAGTTATAGCAAGTCATACTATGAAATAGGTATATAGATTTGGGAAACCTATGGTTGAGGTATATAAAGTGTAAATGGTCCACAGGTTAAGGAAAATTAGTCACCTCTGATGAATGAGAACCTAAGGGTTAAGTATATAACGGATGTACCTATATGCGAAAATGGGTAGTGTTATTGTTTGAAAGGGGATGGGAAAGTCAGTGGACCAGAGCCACTGTTAGTTGGGGGGGGCGGGCCAGTATGGTAAGAATATATTATGAAAGCAAGAATAACTCAAAAAGCTATAGCTACATTACAAAAGGGAAAAGATCAGAGACGGGAAGACAACTGGATCAGAATGATAGGAGATTTCCATTATAGGTGATAAACATGAGGGGTTTAAGGGGGGGCAAAAGTTATCTTGTTTCAATAATATGTATTAAGTAATGCTCTCCTTAATATATAGTAACTGGGTTGTTGCAAAATGATAAAGATCTAGTAGTAAGTGTAACAATAGGGAGTATTATCCTCTAGGGTCCCGGCCGCAAACCCATAAATATAACACTAAGAGCTCTAAGCAACCCAGACTCGGTTTACCAGCTTCCTCCACGGATATGTGGCCATCCCAATGTGAGATGTACTAAATATAGATATGTATATAAAAGGGATAATATATATTCAGCCAGTTGCATCCTGCTTAGATCTAGGTTTTGGCTATACTGGTAGTAGGATATAAGAAAATAATTCTCTAATTTTGATATAACATATAGTATTCACACAAAAAAAAAAAATAACCTATAGTAATCTAAAGGCTGTAGAGCAGTAGCTTCTATAAAAGCAGAATTATACAGTATATGAAATAAACTACAGTAATCTAGGGGCTCCCATGGAATATTGGTTACAGAACAGGTAAGAAAATATTTTGCGTCAGCTAATAGTATACTATTAGGCTTATGCAGGACTGGGATAACATAACTCACCCAATTACTAACTACATGGTATTCAATGAAACAATAATATAGGTATCAGCTAGAATAAATTCTGATATAGAGAGGAGCAGATATGTCAATGCATCTACATAACGTAGAAGAACATGAGCTAGCAATGCTAACAGGAAAGAATAGAAGGGCTTCTTCGCCATATGGTGGGCAAATTTGAATAGGTTAAATATATAGAAATCAGATAGACCTATCTGTTTACCTAAGAGACAATAATATGGCTCGTCTGTGATCTCTGTTAACTAACAATATTAAACTAGGGCTGGGTTTAATTATGTAAGATATTAGAAGCTGAAGACTAGGTTTGCACCACTTGAGAAATCTTGATATCACATACATCAGATTATTGAGTCATCATTTAAAATATCATCTATCTAGAAGTTAAGAGCTAACATATTCTGAATATCTCTGCTAAGGCACTACATAGACAAAACCCACAAGAATATATGATTGGATTTGTATTTGTGTTTGGGTTGTTTTATCTAATAAAAACATCCCCATTTAGAGAGGGGACACCTAATAGCATTTTATCACATTACAATATCAGCATCCCTCTACCTATTAAAACATGGATGTGGGACATACTAGCAATGAATGCAATATCTCTGTTATAAACTGAGGTTCAAGATACAGTACAGATAAACACAACAGAAACATTTAGAATAATGCATTGAAGTACATGATACAAAGGGACAAACTCCTAATAAACACTACAGCACAGTGTAGTCAAACTGAACTTGATGCTTATGTGGATTGATTCTAGTCACCCCACGTGGTTATTGGGAGGGCTATAAAAGAGGTTGACCGGCTATCCGACCTAGCTCTTTGTAAAATAGGATCTTATCAATGCCACCTTACCATCTTTAGAGAGTATTGTAGTTGTTCTGAGACTGGGTTTGTAATAACTACTCACTCAGAGCAAACATGTAAGTATATCAATGGGTGTTATATGTGCATCCTCTCCCTTCCTCAATAAACAGGTACTGGGTAGTAGAAGGAGATATCACAGCAAACAGATATCATCTTAACTTATATAACAACAGAACTTGGTATAAGATTAATAACAGCCTGTAATATGTGTCCAAGACCAGAACCCTCAGAGAACAAAATGTTGTAACTGCCTCTGACATATCAAGCTAAGCGTTAAGCCACACAGGGAATATATATCTTCTATGCGACTATGGCTAAACACATCATGTCACATCAAAATAAGCGTTACAAATGTCTGTGACACTAGCTAACTGCGAAGGAAGTATTGTAGTAGCTGCGGATGACTATAGGAGTTAACCACCAGGATCCATCAGCCACAGCCTCATCCATGGCAATGTTCGAAGTCCTATGCCATCTCTTGTAATAAGACTTCTATCGGCATGGTTGTCAAATAAATCCATAGACCATCCTGATTGGGAGTGGTAGCACTGGGTAAACAAACTACTTAAGTCCCATCTGTGAGTGTACAGCTTCTCTGTAGTCGTGGGTTGCTGCTTTTTTTACCCTTGGACCCTATTGCAGGATATTGAACCCCTTTTGCGATCTTTTCGTATTGATGCCGCCCGTTTGCATTGCCCCAACCTCCAGAAGCCTGTGTCCCTGTACATAGCTGATATAGCATAAAAAGACCAGGGTGAGGGGATCTCTTAGTGCCGTCTCCCTTCTTACCAGCAGATAAGTTTGCGGGAGTCATCCTGTTCCCAACACCACGTGGAATGATCTGTACCCTGTTCTGCGGAACTGAGATAGCTTTGCTCGGTATCTTGGATACAGTCCCAAAGCTCCGATTTCGCTATAGGTCATAGCCTCCTGTCTGCTCGATCTCAACCTGCGCAAACTGAAATAGGCTCCGTTGCAAGTCCCTGAAGTGCTGAGTCAATGCAAATTGGACCCTCTGCTTCCAAGCATCCACTGCCTCCATGACTGTTGGAGGGTGATGTTCCGTATTGTAAATTTGGTTTTATTGTCAGCTGCTGAAAATTCTTGTTCTTATCCGGGTAGCCGGGGAGTTAGATATGATATTCTGAGGCTACTGCCTCTCCTTGGTAAACCGCCATCTTGATGTTCTCTGGTGTCTTGATCACTGCATAGATTGACCTGACTCTGTATCTGATCTCGTAGCAAAAAGCATTTGTATATTCTCAAACTCGATCAAATGGTATCACATATAGCTGGGACCAAGTTTTATATGATTTTAGGCTGTCATATTTAATAAATATATCCCTTTTAGTTGTTCCAGAGTCGGTAAGTCTGTAAGAGTGCGGCCATCCACTTCGGCGGTTAGCTCCGCCCCCCTGATGCCTACATTTTTAAGTGAGCCATTTTACCGTTTCACCAAATTTGTGGTGTTTCCATTGTGTTTATGCTATTAAGGCTTTATCCTATTCTATGCTTTTTTAATTTAATTCTTACAGGTGGTTGCTATACATATAAACAAATGCTTCACACTCACAGTTAACACATAATAACACACATGCATACTCACACATCATGTACTCACATACATGCACACATTCATATATACCCACAAACACATATATAGATAACACACACATGACTACACAAACACATATACCTCACACAAGCATGCATCAACAAATAAACCCCATATGCCCTCCTACACATATACATCAATCACATACATACACTTTTTCAAACACTATTAAACATCACACATACACGTGCATGTGCATTATGTACACATACATATTGACAAGCACACACACTTTATACAGTATATATATATATATATATAAATATATATATATATATATCACCCATATGCATACTCACATGCACACACATGCACATACATACACAAACACACAGATATATGTGACACACATACATATACTCACATACATTCATAGACATACTGAAATGTGTAAACACACACACACACACACACAAATATACCACATATATGCAAACTTGTATGCATGCACACACACATACACATATACTGTATACTATATGCATATGCATACTCACATGCAACCACACACTCACAAAGGAAAACTGAATACAATTATATCACTTCACTTACTGAATGTGTAAATTGAGGGCATCAGTACTCAGGTGTGCCTAGGTTATCCATGACTGCCCTGGAGGATGATAATGCTGTTAAGCAGCAAAGGGGCAGAGCGTTGTCTGTTGGGTACAAAACTCAAGGATATTTCTAAATGCTTAGGAAAACCAAAAACCAAAGACTCCTGATCAATGCTGTCTGACGTTGTACTTGTTTATTTAACCTTAGAAGCAGTGTTATTGCTGCAAGGCATTTTTCAATTATTCTAATATTTCCTGACATTCCTGGAAGGATAAATACCATTATTAGTAATATTTAATAACAAATTGACAACTTATTTGATCCTAAAACATGATTCAAAAAACTCCAAAGCCAAAATATAGACATGATTTTAATTTTATAATTATTGAAAGGCATTTATTTCAGATGATCTAAAAAAAAGTACAGATTGTTTTAAAGGGACAGTTAGTTTCAAGCAACTTTGGTTAATTTCCTAAAAATATATTAGACAGAGCAAAAAAGAAAATGTGCAAGAAATTGTTAAAAACAAAGCCTTACCAATATGGAAGAATGTTTAAGTAGAAGCTTTACATGTAGTTTAGAGGAGGAGAGACAATAAACAGATTATATCAAACTAGTCCTAAAGCCCGTTCACACGGGCCGTGTTGTGTTATAATTAATTCTCTCTCTCTCTCTCTCTCTCTCTCTCTCTCTCTCTCTCTCTCTCTCTCTCTCTCCTGGGTCCTTGAGCTGCTGCCGGGTGGGTGCGCGTGCGATCAGCTGCAAGAGTTTGTCTGAACTGCGCATGACGGCTTCAGACAAACTCTTGTCTTTTATAATATAGGATACAATCTTTCAGATATAAGAATACATTTTAAAAAACAGGAGGAAAGATATATTTTTTTATCAGAAAAACAGTACAGAAGGGGTTATGATTATTTGAAAAAATAATCTAGCCTTATGATGTTATTATAAGTATTCAAGAGGAAAGAATTTTACAGAAAAAATACCGAATGGGTCATGATTATTGTACAGTTAACAATGAGTAAATTATTACCTTACAAGTGAATAGGTTAATTACAGTTTCAATACTTCCTTAGTATAACGTAATAGGTTAAAGGGACACTGAACCCAAATTTTTTATTTCATGATTCAGATAGAGCATGCAAATTTAAGCAACTTTCTAATTTACTCCTATCATCAATTTTTCTTCGTTCTCTTGCTTTCTTTATTTGAAAAAGAAGGCATCTAAGCAATTTTTTTGGTTCAGGACCATGGAAAGCACTTGTTTATTGGTGGGTGAATTTATCCACCAATCAGCAAGAACAACACAGTATGTTCACCAAAAATGGGCCGGCATCTAAACTTACATTCTTGCATTTCAAATAAAGATACCAAGATAATGAAGAAAATTTGATAATAGGAGTAAATTAGAAAGTTGCTTAAAATTGCATGCTCTATCTGAATCACAAAAGAAAAAAATTGGGTTCAGTGTCCATTTAACAAAAGACTCAAGTCCATCACATTCAACTAGTGTTTGATTTAATAGTTCAAATAAATGTGCTAATGCTACAAAAATGTTAGAGCACACAAGATCCAAATGACAGTATGCATGAGCTGTACATGTGAGTTTAGTACTGGTGTAAGGCTGCAGTGCATGTTGTTAAAACCAGTCAACAGCAAGTTAAAGGGATACTAAACCCACATTTTTTCTTTCACGATTTGGATAGAGCATGAGATTTTAGCCAACTTTCTAATTTACTCATATTATGAATGTTTCTTAGTTCTCTTGGTATCTTTATTTGAAAAAGCAGGAAGGAAATCTTTGGATCCGGCCCATTTTTGACCATCCAATCAGAAAGCGCAACCCAGGTGCTGAACCTAATTTTTTTTTTTTTTTTTTTTTTTAAATGGTTTCGGTTTTAGTATCCTTTTAATATGCCAAGTTTATACTATTCCACAGTACTATGCATAATGCAGGCAACTAAAAATGTGCAAGTGTTAAAGAGTACATTACAATAATTACATGTGCATGTACATGTTCCATTAGCAATTACTGTGCAGCAGATCAGTTAGCTAAGTTCTCCAATGATAGTTCAGGTGTATTTATATCTATGTCTAGTCCTCTAGTCCTTTATGCTAGTCTCTAAATACAGCCTTAACTGCCACAAAAAAACGAAAAGATGCAGCTTACATATTCTGCCAGTTTTATTTGAATTAGTAATGTGTGTGGACAAGCAGAGAAACCAATGAGCAGGGTACAGTTGTGAATGGATGATTTTGCCTGAATGTTTTTAGTGATGCAAACAAAGGCAATTTTTTTAAACAAACTCTTACTTGCTGCTGCCTCTGCTAGTCCATACTCTATTTTTATCACAGGCATCACTGAAATAATCTGGTGTGGTCTTGCTTTATCTCTGCTGTAATGGCTAATAACTAGTCACAAAGACTGTTTCCATAACTTTGAAAGTGTCTGTTAACCATAATCATATTCTTAATTACATCCACTTTTAACCATAAAACTATATATAGATTCAATAGACAGGATGTGATGTAGGAGGATTCAAAATGCTAAAAATAAATAATAATAATAATAACATTAATAATATTAATAATAATCACTCTGAAATACATAGGTAATTCCGGCTCATGAAAATATCTAACATAACATAGATATGGACAATAGTTCCTTTCATATCCATGTTGATTTAAAGAGACATAGTAATAAAAAATAAAATACACATAAAAGGATTTCAAATTTGAGTAGATGCATTTTAATACTTGTATTAGCACATACACAGAGACACAGATAATTATGCACATCTCTCCCTTTGCTTGCAACCGCTAAATGTGCTCCAGTCTGTTCTGCATGGACACCATATAACTAGTTGCCATCTGTCCCAAAGACTGCAGAGGGTGTCACAAGATGAGGGTCTAAAATGACAAAAAGCAAGGTGGCACACGGGTTGAAGGCTATACCTTTATTATGAGCAACGTTTCGGGGCACCTGCCCCTTTCTCAAGGTGAGGGTCTATGCTGCCCCACATATGGTGTTGTTACCCCCAAAGTCCCAGCAACATATCTGTGGATTACGCAAAGATATTTGCTTCTTTCATTATTTTGTTAAAAATGCTCATTCCTATTTAAAAAGAAAAACTTTAAACATCTGTAACAAAATAAGGTTCTCAGCCTTACATATCTTACCATAATTTACAGAACAAAATCAAAAGTGTACTAGAGCCAAAGGGGTATATTTATCAAAGTGCGAGCGGACATGATACGATGTAGTGTATCATGTCCGCTGCACATCGATAAATTCGGACAGCATTCACTTTCGGCATTTATCATTGCACCAGCAGTTCACCAGAACTGCTTGTGCAATACCGCCCCTACAGATTTGTGGCCAATCGGCCGCTAGCAGGGAGTGTCAATCAACCCAATCGTATTCGATCGGATTGATTTCTGTCCGCCGCCTCAG
The DNA here is from genome assembly GCF_027579735.1 of Bombina bombina. Taxonomy (NCBI): domain Eukaryota; kingdom Metazoa; phylum Chordata; class Amphibia; order Anura; family Bombinatoridae; genus Bombina; species Bombina bombina. Next base: position 184,878,186 of record NC_069502.1, read on the forward strand.
AGCAGGCGGACAAGTTATGGAGTAAGAGGCATCAAGCTCCATTCGGAGCTTGATAATTTGGCCCCTTAATGCTTATGTCATGATAGCAGCCTCTGTTACACTATATATAACTATTCTGCCATTGAGTGACCGTTAATTAGACATCTTCAAATGTTATGACCTAGTATATATTTATCGTAGAAAGATAAACACAATAAACACAAATATTAAACTGAATAACTCTTGTCATTATCATATAATTGAGTTGCATTTTAAAATACAACATTCATAAAGCAAACAAACATATAGGTATTATTTATTGCACATGCAGGCCATAGTTCTGTTTTGCCTGTTTCCTTACCAAGAAAAATACAGAGAATGATCTTTTACAGAAATGGTCTTTTCCCCTTGACAGGCAGTTGACATTTTCCAATATTATTCTTTAGTCTAATGCAGTGTTTTTCAACTCCAGTACTCAGGGCACACTAACAGGCCAGATTTGTATAACATTTGAGCTAGAGCAAAAGTGAAATAATCAGCTAATCAGTAACATGGTTACTAACCTGCTCTCACCCACCAGCTGATTGTTTCACCTGTGTTCTAGGTTAGATATCATGAAAATCTGTCCGCTTAGTGTACCCTGAGGACTGGAGTTGAAAAACACTGGTCTAATGGATGGTTTAACATTCTCTCCTTCAAAATTCTATATTTCACAATGTAACATATCCCACAAGCACAATTTACATTATATATCAATGTAACATTCCTAGTGAACGGAATTCTTGATCGTGGCCTCTTCAGTAACAAAATATGTGAATGTCTCTCTAAAACTCAGTTACTTCTCTTATGATCAACTTCTTTGTAGAGAATACAGTTTGTTATATAAAAAAGTACAACATATGCCTTTCAAAAAGAGGTTAGGATGACCACTGCTAGAGATCAAAACTACTTATGATGTGAGCTCTTTCGGTCCATCAATCTGTATTTTTAACCAGAGAGCTTGAGTTGTCTCCTTGTTTAAGTAATTTGCTTCTGCTTCACAGCATATTCAGAAACCTGAGTGGACTATTAAAAAAAAACAAAGCAGGAAAATGTAAATTGTGTAAGCTAAAATGCAAGTAATAATCATTACTAAATAGATCACAGATGAGAGTGATATTTAATACAATATCACCTGTCAAACTTAGGTTTAGTTATCTCTAGCAGATATCAATCCCAGTTAATTAAGGACGATGCACTTTTTTTCCTCAGTCTTTAGTCTTCCTTGAACACCTTGTATCAGCGACTTAAAGGGATATGAAACACAAATTTTTTATTTCATGATTCAGATAGAGCATACAATTGTAAGCAACTTTCTAATTTACTCCAATTATCCCTACATTTAGCCACGAATCAGCAAGTGCTACCCAGGTTCTGAACCATAAATGGTCCGGTTCCTAAGCTTACATTCCTGCTTTTCAAATAAAGATACCAAGAGAATGAAGAAATATTGATAACAGGAGTAAAAATTAGAATGTTGATTAAAATAGCATGATCTGTCTAAATCATGAAAGAAAACATTTGGTTTTCATATCCCTTTAAACTATGTAAAATCCTATTCTAAATTAAAATAAATTAAGAAAAAAAAAAGAAAAGTAAATGTCCAAAGAAGTCTATAGGTAATAATCCTGACTGAGACAAAGATATTTATAAGGAGGGAGTATACTAGTCCTAATAGATTTATAGTTGACTTATTGATTACTTAAAATACTACCTTACATTCAATAAACAAATCATAATGACAGAAATAATTTAATGATATCATTAAGCATCCGCTTCTGACTGCATGTAGAAATTGGCTGAAATTGTTCAGTTCAATTAAAGCAATGATTTATTGGTGTTAATGAGTCATGCCCTTTCTTCTAATTGGATGGAAACATTTGAAAAATTCTTGAAAATTTACCATCAATCATAATTTAATTGTAGAGTAAAACATTATAGAGCCAAAGAGGATATCATAATAATTACACTTTTTTAAAGAAATCTTTACACCAAAATCAAGCATGTGATGTTGATGTGATAGAGCATTTTATAGGCATGTGCAAACTTTCATATGCAACATTTGTTTTCTAAACAAATGTTGAATATGACCACAGGTAGTGGCATATAGTTATTTTTGGAGCCGGATTTGTTTGTGTAATAGTGCAACACAAAGATCTTGGGGTAGGAGTTGCTCTATTGGCACTTACATTAGCCAAATGCTGCTGCCCATGGACCATATTTGGCATTTGTTTAGAAAAACGAACACTGAATATGAAAATATCTACATTTCTTTTAATCCTTTCAATGCTGATCACCTCTGTGCTGAAGCTGTTTCTTGTCGTTTGTACTTATTGCATTTAAACACCAAATTAAGTGTATTTTTCTGCAAGTTACCTAGACAAATCATACTTTGTTTTGTTTTTTCTGAGGAGACCAGACACCAAAAACAGTTTGCTGGAATACCCAAAAATGGCAAAAAGACAACAACATGATTAACGTATTTCCTTGCAAATAAGCTAAAGAAGAGGTAGAAGATTTAACCCCTCCTACCTTTATATAAAGTCTCTGTGTCGACCACTGGGAAATTCTTCTTGTGATCCCCTGCATTTAAGGGAAAAATAAAAAGGGCAATATGGGCAATGTTTGAGACTTCTCTTCATCAGCCAAAACTCCCTAGAGGCTGATGCTGGTGATTAGTATTTTTAAGACTATTAGCTGCATATCAGAGGGGCTTGAAACCACTCAATTGAAAGTGTAGAGATTTCTCTTTCAAACAAGGTGTTGCATGTGCCTCAAATTGTATAAGGGTTGAGATATCAGGTCTATAAGAGCCTCTTCTGACCCATGAACAATGAGGAGGTGCCTCTGCCTTTGAACGCTTTCTCATAATGTGTTCAAAAAACCTCTGCAACAGTTCTAAGAATGAAGAGAAACCAAACCAAATAATCCAGTAGAGAATAAGCTTCACATGGAGGAAGGTATGGAGGCATTTGCTGTATAGCGAAGTGTGGGACAACACAAATGCTTTATTAGCAAGGTTATAAAACACTTGATAACATTATATATGCAAATGAGCAGTAATGAAACATTTTGCAATACACTTGTGTTATCAAAAATGTTTCTACAAAAAGCTGTCACTGTTTTCAGGAAGGCCCAATGCTGTGCAAAAACACTTGAAACATATCTTCAGTCACACCCATAGAACTGCCATGTCCCTCCCCCTTTCTGAAACTGTATGTAAAATAAGCCTGTCATACAATGGTGCAGCTTGTAAAATATACAACAAAATTCATATGCATAATATAATCCTAATTGGTTAAAGTTACACAGCAACATGCAAAGTATAAACATCATTTATAAAATCACATTCCTTAAAACACTGCTGTATATATAATCGAAATGTTTGAAAAAGTGTAATGTGATATAAAATACAAAGCACAAAGTGTAAATTTAACAAAACTTTCTTGTCATGCAGTGGTATATTGCACACTGGGTTTATCTCCCCTTCACATCCAGAAAGTCACCCCTTATAGAAATATATTAACATTTTGGGAGATAGATCAAGCCCTTAGCGAGAACAGTAGTTTCAAGCTAAAATGTGCCTCTCTAAAATTATTTGAAGGACCTCACAGCACTGAAAAGACTTCTTAGATAATCTCACCAGACAAGAGAGCTTTAGAAATGGTATGATAGCTCACACAACATATATCTGTTTGTAAAAAAAAACAACAGACATTATATTTTAAGTTAGATTGTCTAATGTTATTTTAAAATAATGGTTTTATTAAAGACAACTTATACTGTTACTATTTTTAGCCAACATTTTGCTTTTTGCAGAAAATAATTTTCTCACAAAAGTAAAAATATACAAATACTATTGGTGAAACAATTAATTAAATAACCTTGAAAAATACTCTTTATTGATACCCCAGTGTAATTGGGAACCTGCTGTTATGTCAAACAAATCCTATAACTCTACATGCAAAATTACCTTCTAAATTCATCACAATATAATAGATTCCAGTAAAGGAAAATAAGAGCCTGAGATCAGGTCAACACAAATGCATGTCTACTGACAATTGAGTGTCACTGTTTACCAGATCAATTGATTGGTTTCATTCTTTCAAGGGAATGGGATGTTTATTAACAAAATTAATTATCACACATTGTCTATACAATGTTAGCAGCAGCAGGTGAAAGATCTGTTCTGTTCTATAAGATAGTTAGAATGATGGATATGTCTAGGAAAGCTGAGATCAATGCCGGGGATCATTAAAAGTATTTATTTCATAGATAATAGGTGCTCAAATAGTTATCATGCTTGCAGCTTCTTCCCATTCTGGGATGTACAGTCAATTTAGGGATATGTCTGAGTACATGGGACTCAATACAAATAATCAAGCTGCTGATCAATTGAAATAGGCAAAACCTATATATATATATATATATATATATATATATATATATATGTGATGTCGCGAACATAAACTTCAATAGGCAGGCGAATTTTAAAACCCACAGGGACTCTTTCTGGCCACAATAGTGATGGAAAAATTGTTTCAAGGGGACTAACACCTGGACTGTGGCATGCCGGAGGGGGATCCATGGCAAAACTCCCATGGAAAATTACATAGTTGATGCAGAGTCTGGTTTTAATCCATAAAGGGCATAAATCACCTAACATTCCTAAATTGTTTGGAATAACGTGCTTTAAAACATCAGGAATGATGTTGTATTGATCAGGTAGTGTAAGGGTTACACCCGCTTCACAGTGACAGACCAAACTCCCCGTTTAACGCACCGCAAACAACCGCAAACAGTCCATTTGCACAACCGCAAACTCCCCATTTGCACAAGGTTGGATACCAAGCTAGCCATGTCCCGTTCCTTGTCCTCACTGATGTCATTGAAGGTCTCTTCCTCCACCCAGCCACGTACAACACCAAGGGTCCCCGAAAGGTGACAACAAGCCCCCTGGGACGCCTGCTGTGTTTGGTCTTCCACCTCCTCAAAGCCACCTTCCTCCTCTGACTCCTCTTCTTCAGACTCCTCTCTCTGCGTTGCCTCTCTCTGCGTTATTATAAGGTGTGTTAAGTAGTACTATTCCTATCAGTTTAATCCCTGTTACGTCCCCTATCAGGGGACGTGTATATGGCATCAATTTTAGGAACCGGGAGATGGAAAAAGATGCTTGGTCGGTCCTCCTACTTCAAATTTGGGGCACTGCGCGTGCAATCAAATGTGCCACCAGATATGAGTGGTGTGTTAAGTAGTTCTTTTTTTTTTTTTTTTTTTTATTTATATTCTTTTTATTGAATTGAATAAAAACAAAGAGGAGAATAAAAAAGAAAAAACAAACAAATGATACAGAGAGATAAAATAAGCAATATAACATTAAATGGTTCTGAAGCACAAAGTTATTAGAGTAAATCAATGAGCTTATCAGAATTATAGAGCTCAGATCACTTTTGTGTAGAGCTGAAATAAACAAGACACACTTCTGCAGAGTATTTCTTTCATACTAGCTGATGGTTTAGTAGTCATTGTGCATTATATGGAAAGCTAGCAGTCTAATGGAGATAACTACTGTGTTGACGTAGTAAGAAGGTGTCCATACTTAACGAACTCTCTTATAGTTAGAAGTTGCTTGATTACATTATCATCTTCTTTTAACAAAGATATCTATTATGCCATTGTGGAAGTGTCTAAGACATATAATTGTGCCTATATATAAAGACAAGAGTAAAGAAGAAGAAAGGGAAAAAAATAGAAAGATATAGGGGGGAGAAAAAGAAAGTAGACAACGTACTCCTCTTGGTTTGTGTTAGTGCGGCTATGTATTTGTCCATTATGCCTCAAGATAGGTAGTAGGTGTTCATGTAATCATATTTCACACGGTGTGGTATGTGGTTTTAGGTCTGAGTGTTTCCCTGAAGAAAAGTGTCCCATAGAAACTGAATGTCGTGGAAGAGGGACAGTTGCCCCAGTTTTAAGTAATAAAATCTTTCTAGCATCAGGTTTTTATTAACTAATCCAACCCATTCTTGGATAGAGGGTGTTCGAATATTCTTCCAATATTTGGGAATTAACTGGTTAGCTGCATTCAGCATGATTTGATAAAGATGTTTTCTTATTTTGCATGAGATACCTGTGGGGTGGCTAAGTAATATTAATTCATGTGCTGGTAAGAGTTGAGTTCCTATGGCTTTATTGATGTTTGTGAATAGGCTGGACCAGAAGGGTTTAATATGTTCGCATTCCCACCATATGTGTGATAAGTGACCTTCTAACTGGCAGCCCCTCCAGCAAAAGACAGAAGTTCTTTTATATATGTATTTTATCCTTGCCGGAGTGAGGTACCATCTCATCATAACTTTCATATTTGTTTCTTTTTGCTTGTGATGAGTGACTGGAGCAGGACATATGTTTGAACCTAGCCTTCCATAATTGTGGCGTGGCGGTGCTACCAGATTCTTTGTCCCACCTTTGTGTATATGATGGTAACTGCGGAAAGTTATTGGCCTAGAATTAATTTGTATAAGATAGAGATAGTTCTAGGAATTGGAGTTGATGAAGTGCATAGGTGTTCAAAGGATGTAAGTGGTCTTGAGAAATCTGCCCTGTTCCTGTGTGTTGAAATAAAATGTTTAACCTGATGAATTCTAAACCATGATGTGAGGAAGTTATGATTTAATTCAGATACTTGTTGTGTGTTTTTAATTTTGGCTCCATCAAGTAGAAGATAAATAGGTAGAAAATCTTGAAATTTTAGGGGGACCCCAATCTCTGTCTGAAGGCCTGGGGGAAAATCTTTGTTATGTAGAAGAGTGGTAAGGGGGGAGTGATTAGGAGAGTGGCAGTGTGATATCTTGCAAAACTGTTTCCAGTCAGACCAGTTCTCATTGGAGATAAAGGATGCTGAGATATTTTGTTTATGATATGTGGACGGATTCCAGCAGGCTCCACTTAGGTTTATGGGAGTAGCCATGGTGGATTCTATTTGAATCCAGCATTTGGAATTTGACCCATCGGCTCTACACCAATCCACCACTCTCTGTAGTGATATTGCTAGCTTGTATGAGCGGAGATGTGGTACTCCCAGCCCTCCATCTTTGGGCAATTTATATATTGTATTTTTATTAATGCGGGGAGGACGTTTGCGCCAGATATAGTCATTTATTATTCTCTGCAAGGTGTCAAGATCTCTCATGATACCTGGGATTGGGACTGTCTGAAGGATGTATAATACCTTAGGAAGAAGTACCATTTTGACCGCCTGTATTCTTCCTAGCCAAGATATAGATTTAGGTAGCCATGTCGAAACAAGGCTTTGGAACTCTGAAATTAGGGATCCATAGTTATGTTTACGGAGTTCAGATTTGTCAGGGGTGATATATATACCTAGATACTTTAAATATTTAGTTTTTATTTTAATATCGTTGGTCTGTTTGATATCTTCTATCATTCGTTGTGTCAGATTGATAGTTCCTTAATTGCATTTTTTAAAGAAGCCTTAGGGTTAGTGAGTGTGAGGAGTAAATCATCAGCGAAAATCACCATCTTATGGGTTTGATTATCAAGAGTAATTCCCTGAATTTGGCTATTTAGTCTGATTCTAGCAGCTAAGGGTTCTAGAGATAGAATGAACAGGAGAGGAGAGAGAGGGCATCCTTGTCTGGAACCGTTTATAATTTCAAAGGTATCTGATAGAATACCGTTAACTCTAATTTGTGCAGTGGGGTTTGAGTATAAAGTCAGGATTTTTCGGGTAAAGGAGTCAGGAAAGTCAAAGTGTTTAAGAGTCTCTTGTAGGTATGTCCAGTCTAATCTGTCGAATGCCTTTTTGGCGTCAGTAGATAGAAAAATCGTCGGCGTCTTGTTGGTCGTGACATGGTCTAGAAGGTTTAAGAGTTTGGTCGTATTATCCTTTGCTTCCCTATTGGGAACAAAGCCTACCTGATCTTGGTGTATGATTTTGGGTAAGATATGGTTTAGACGGGTTGCTAGTATTTTAGCATACAATTTTAAATCGACGTTTAAAAGGGAGATCGGTCTAAAGTTTGCTGGAGAATTGGGTGGTTTGCCTGGTTTTGCTATTACCGTAATATGTGCATGTAACATCGAGTCTGGGAAAGGAAGAGTGTCTGATATAGAATTGAAAAGGTCCGTTAAGTGTGGGGCTAATTGCTCAGCAAAAGTCTTGTAATAGAGTCCAGAGAAGCCATCTGGCCCTGGGGCTTTGTTCTGTTTTAATTGCCTATTGCCTTCAATACTTCTGAAATCTTAATGGGCTTTTCTAGAAAGCTGCGTTGATCTGGGGTTAACTGCATGACTTGGGAATCTTTTAAAAATTGCTGGCAAGTCTGTCTATGTGAGCTGGCATTTCTATTCGGGTAGAGATTATATAATTTATGGTAAAACTCTTTAAACTCCCCAGCTATGCTTTTGGAGTCCTCTAGTTTACCCCCTTTAGAAGTGTTGATTGAGTGTATGTATGTTTTCTGTTGTTGTTGTTTTAAAGCTTTTGCTAGAAGCTTCCCTGACTTGTTCCCCTCCCTATAGAAATTTTGATGTAGGTATAATAATTGCTTTTGGGATTTAATTTGCAAGAGTTTGTACATTCTATTTCTTTTCTAGTTAAGTTGGTCCTGATATGTGGAATTTTCTGGATGTAATTTGTGAAGATGGTCTAAGTCTGCGATATCTTTGGCTAGTGCTTGTGTTTCTTCTCTGTTTTGTTTCGTAATTTGGGCTCTTAACTTAATAAATTCTCCCCTGATTGTACTTTTATGAGCTTCCCATATAATGGGTGTTTTAACATCTGGGGTCTTGTTTGTATGGAAATATGAGTCTATGTGTCTAGCAAAGAGTTTTGTCTGTGAAGTATCGAGAAGCAACGATTCATCTAGTCTCCATTGAAAGGGTTTAAGTGGAGCAGACGGCCCGAGAATCGTACATGTGACTAAGGAGTGATCTGACCATGTAGTATGTTTTATAGTTGACTGTTGGGCATGTGAGAGGACAAGGTGATCTACTAGGATATAGTCTAGTCTGGAATAATTTCTCTTGGGATTTGAAAAGAAGGTGAAGTCTAACTTTTTTGGGTTCATGAATCTCCATACATCATGAACCCCCATCAACTTAATCTTTTGCCAAATACTGTTAAGATGTGGTGTTTTGGATCTAGTGTCTGGGTTAGTGCAGTCAATGGTAGGGTTTAGGGTTACATTTAGGTCTCCGGCTATAATCAGTGATCCTTGAGTATCTTTTATTATTGAATTAGAAATTGATGAAATGAACGCGTCCTGATGTTTGTTAGGGGCGTACAAGTTCACCAAAGTAATTGGTTTGCCATAAAGTATACCTCGCAGGCAAAGGTATCTCCCTTCTTTGTCTGTGGCTAAATGGGTTTTAGTGAAAGGTAATGACTTGTGAATCAGGATACTGACTCCATTGATCTTTTTGTAAGGGTTTGGTGGAGTGGAAATGCTGTGGGTAATATGCAGAAAAGTATTTGGGGACTGCACTGGATTTAAAGTGCGTTTCCTGCAGCATTAAAATATGTCCTCCTCTTTTCTGGAGATCCAACAAGGCTAATCTCCTCTTATGAGGACAGTTCAGACCTTTTGCATTTTGTGTGAAGATTGTAATAGTTTGTGAGTTGTACTTACTCATTTTAAGGGTTTAATCAGGGGTGTATGTCAGACTTATGGGTACCGCGAGTGGTTCTGAAGCATGTGTGGAGTACTGTTGCCGAAGTAGAGAGAATAAGAGAAGATATGCTAGGGAAGAAAGAGAAAAGATATAAAACAAGTTTATCAAACAATATGTTACAAACATTTCACAATATATAGGGGAAGTCTATTCCCAACTGTGTGAGAACTAGTAATGATTATCTAAATGAATACCAAAACCTCTAGATCTAACAATTATATACCTCATAATACCTAAGTAAGCTATAATGCAGGCTGTAGAGGTGAATCCCATACAAAAATAAGGAAAAAAAAAACAACTTTTATTTTGCTAATGAAGTGAAGCTTTCCCCCCATTTTTTTTCTTTCTTTTTTTTTTTTCTTTAAACTGAAAGTATATTTTTTAACAATTAGTAAGATGATATTGAAACTGTTACCGCAACAGGACATCATCATGCGTCAACTCGCCACAGGGTGGCTCAAAGTTAGCAAGAGTCTCGAGTCAGAATACCTCAGACCTTTCATCCTTTCACTACCGCTTCAGATTGGGGAGTATGTGGTTGTTTCCGAGCTTTCTTATATTGAGAAGTCAGCCACTCCTTCCTCTGGGGTAATGCCAAGTTGGTGGGTGGATTCTCCTGGACCTTAGTGCCAGGCATCTCTTCAACCCAATTAGGGGGTTGGAGGTCAAGGTCTTTACAAATAGGAACGATATCTTTAGGTGATGAACATATAAGGCGTCTGCCTCTCCAGATGATAAGCAGGTGAAAAGGGAACCCCCACCTGTATGGGATATTCTTGCTTCTTAGTAGGGTTGTTAAAGGCTTAAGTTCCTTTCTTTTTAATAGTGTCCTCTGAGATAGATCAGTGAACATTTGGATGTCAGCGTTTTCATACTTGATTGGTTGTTGCTCTCTTGCCAATTTCATTAGTTCCTCTTTTACCTGGAAGCTTGTTATGCGAACTATCACGTCCCTAGGAGGCTGCCCCTCCGGTGGTTTAGGACGGAGTGCCCTGTGGGCCCTATCAATTTCAATTTTGGATGGGGAGTCTTCTTTCCTTAGGACACTAAAGAAGTCCTGGAGGTATTGCTCTAATTCAGAAGGTGGAATGAGCTCTGGAATTCCTCTAAGACGGATATTATGTCTTCTGTTCCTGTTTTCGGTGTCATCCACCTTATCTTCCAACTCAGAGATGGTGGAATTTTGTTTTTGGATAAGAGAGTGTAGATCGGAAATAGCAGATGTATGTGAGTCCTGGTTATTTTCAAGGGTTTCAACTCTATGACCAATATCAGTAATCTCTTTTTTGATGTCCGCTATTTCCTCTCTTATGCACTGCTTAACTTGAGAGATCAGGGAGGAAAAGTCCTTTTTTGATGGAATCGCTTCAAATAGAGCAGTAGGGATGGTAATAGTTTCTGTAGATTGTTCCACCTCAGAGTCTGATGTGCTTTGGCATGAGGCATCCTCTGTTTGCTCTGCTGTTTTTTTTCCAGGAGTTCTGGGTTCCAGGGATTTGAAAAAATTATTTACAGATGGTGTTGGGTCTTTTAATTTCTTGGGGTTCTTTCCAGCTTTATTAATCTTCTTGGATGACATTTTAGCTTTCATAGGGAGGTCCTGTATTTCTATTTCAGGTGCCCCGGCTTATGGCGGAGGTTATAATGAGGCTAGAACCTTATGGATGAGGATTTTAAAGCTAATAAAGAGATGGCAACTTTGTGTAAATGAGTTAACTGGCAAGCCTATACTTGTGTCCTTCTATTTGTATCTTCTGCTGGTCTCACTGTTCAAGTGCTATGGAAGCTAATGAAACAGTTTAGGAGGAATTGAATCCTTGCAGACCTCAATGTATAAGTCTCTTAAGTAGAATGTGTGATGTCTCCTGTACTTTAAGAGTGTATCCAGTAAGATTTTGATGGGGATATATAGTAAGATTTAAAGTAGCAACATAAACTGCACTCTGAGGTTGAAGTACAGTGAATATATGTAATGGCAGTCTCTGCTATTTGTTAGGTGAAATTACCATCAAAATCTATGATTATGGCTCAAAACCTCCAAACATCTCTGAGGTCTTAACTAGTGTTTTTCCCTCTTTTTATTATTTTCTTTTTTTCCCTCTTTTCCTTTTCAGGCTTACATAATTGAGACAGCTGGCCCTTTAAAAATATAATAGGTGCAATTTGTATATATCGTTTTGCATGTTGCTTTTATCTTTCCCAAGTTATTTCATCTTGTTTATGCAGTGTGCAAATGATTAATAGAATGTCCAAATCAAGCCATTGATGTCTGAAGTTAAAGCAAACAGCCTTGAATTATTGTGGCCCCTTATTTAGCATTGTGTTAACATATCTGGTATGTGCAATCCCTTTTTATAAAAGTTATAGAATCCCTGGATGTCTGTATCTGGGAAAAATCAAAAAGACCTTCAAGATATTATGCAATATTCCAGAGATAAAAGGATTCTCCAATCTCCTCAGAAGGGACTTTGTTTGATCGTTATGTTTACTTGCAATTAAACAGTAATTAACCAGCAAACTTACCCCTTAGGTTTGTAGTGCTAGCATGTCATACGGGGCTTAGAATAAGTTGCTCAGACTTCTGGCTGTTATTAAAAGTCAGCGTACTAATTGGTGGATCAAGCGGTCATCATTTTCTTTCCCTTCTTTCTAAAACATTTTATGTGCTTACCGGAGCGATGAACTCTGCCTTTAGTGACAGATCCTGTCTCCTGTACTGCGAGGCTGTGGCGCAGTTTACTTTAATTTAGGCTGCGGCCTAACACGGAGCTCGTCTTCACCTCTGTTTTCAGATAGCGGTCACTATGCGGCCGACTGTATAGCCGTGTTGGTTTTAGGGGATCGATCCTTGATTGTATTCCTCAGTGGGGTTAGTTACTTGTTAGGGCAGCAATCTTGGGACTCCGCAACTCAGGCAATTATGAGATGTCAGTTAAAGCACATTCCTCGTTAGGTGTAGCGTAAGTCTCCTCCAAATTTAGAATGATGCTGCAAGTTATTCCCCTTTACATTTCTGTTTGTTTTGGCTTCCAATAAAGTATCTGGCAGAAGCCTAAAACGTTCTCATACAGATAGGGCCTAGGAGCTCTACAGAAAAGCAGCCATCTCCTAGGCTGGCTAGCTCCACCCTCAGTGTGTTAAGTAGTTCTATTCTTATCAGTTTAATCCCTGTTACGTCCCCTATCAGGGGACGTGTATATGGCATCGATTTTAGGAACCGGGAGATGGAAAAAGATGCTTGGTCGGTCCTCCTACTTCAAATTTGGGGTACTGCGCATGCAATCTAATGTGCCACCAGATAGGAGTGGTGTGTTAAGTAGTACTATTCCTATCAGTTTAATCCCTGTTATGTGCCTTTTTTTGGTTTGGTTTTTGAAGCCACAGTGCAGCACCAGAGGCCAGAAAATTTAGGCATGTACACATGCCTGAAAAATTAGGTATTGTTGCAGCCGCTGTTGTAGCAGTGGCCAGAAAAATTGATGTTTGTTTCCCAGGCAGAAAGTGCCCTGCGGCTTGAACCCTAGTTGGTGGCAGATAAGTCATGCAAGTCATCCGGCATTCAGAGATCAAATTCAGCAGCGTGTGGACCATTTTTAGCCCAAGGCAGCTCATCTCATCAGGCCTTTTTTAGTCGAATGTATCGCCCACTGTCAGTCCCTTCGGGATCCATCCCTCATTCATCTTAATAAAGGTGAGGTAATCTAGACTTTTTTGACCTAGGCGACTTATCTTCTCAGTGACAATACCTCCTGCTGCACTGAAGGTCCTTTCTGACAGGACACTCGAAGCGGGGCAGGCCAGAAGTTCTATAGCAAATTGGGATAGCTCAGGCCACAGGTCAAGCTTGCACACCCAGTAGTCAAGGGGTTCATCGCTCCTCAGAGTGTCGATATCTGCAGTTAAGGCGAGGTAGTCTGCTACCTGTCGGTCGAGTCGTTCTCTGAGGGTGGACCCCGAAGGGCTGTGGCGATGCGTAGGACTTAAAAAGCTCTGCATGTCCTCCATCAACAACACGTCTGTAAAGTGTCCTGTCCTTGCCGGCGTGGTCGTGGGAGGAGGATGATTACTTTCACCTCTTCCCCTGTTAGATTCCCGTTGTGCTGTGACATCACCCTTATACACTGTGTAAAGCATACTTTTTAATTTATTTTGGAACTGCTGCATCCTTTCCGAGTTGCGGTAATTCGGTAACATTTCAGGCACTTTATGCTTATACCGGGGGTCTAGTAGCGTGGACACCAAGTACAGGTCGTTCTACTTCAGCCTTTTTATATGAGGGTCCCTCAACAGGCACGTCAGCATGAAAGACCCCATTTGCACAAGGTTGGATGCCGAGCTACTCATGTCCCGTTCCTCGTCCTCATTGATCTCACTGAAGGTATCTTCTTCCCCCCAGCCACGTACAACACCACGGGTACCAGATAGGTGACAACAAGCACCCTAGGATGCCTGTTGTGGTTGGTCTTCCTCCTCCTCCTCAAAGCCACATTCCTCCTCTGACTTCTCTTCCTCACAATCCTCTTCCAGCGTTGCCGCAGGTCCAGCAAGCGATGCTGATAAGGCTGTTTCTGGTGGTGATGGTGACCACAACTCTTCCTCTTCCTCTTCACGCTCATCTACAGCCTGATCCAGCACTCTTCGCAGGGCACGCTCCAGGAAGAAAACAAATGGTATGATGTCGCTGATGGTGCCTTTGGTGCGACTGACTAGGTTTGTCACCTCCTCAAAAGGACGCATGAGCCTACAGGCATTGCGCATGAGCATCCAGTAACATGGAAAAAAAATTCCCAGCTCCGCAAAGGCTGTCCTAGCACCCCGGTCATACAAATAGTCGTTAACGGCTTTTTCTTGTTGGATCAGGCGGTCGAACATTAGGAGTGTTGAATTCCAACGTGTCGGACTGTCGCAAATCAAGCGCCTCACTGGCATGTTGTTTCACCGCTGGATATCTGAAAATTGTGCCATGGCCGTGTAGGAATGCCTGAAATGGCCACACACCTTCCTGGCCTGCTTCAGGACGTCCTGTAAGCCTGGGTACTTATGCACAAAGCGTTGCACGGCACATGTGTCAACTTGCCCAAATTCAATGCCGCCACCAAATTTCTTCAGTTGTCACTAACCACTTTGCCGATCTCCAGTTGGTGCGGAGTCAGCCACTGATCCACCTGTGCGTTCAGGGCGGACAGGAGTGCTGGTCCGGTGTGACTCTCTGCTTTCAGGCAAGTAAACCCCAAGACTGCGTGACACTGCTGTATCCGGGATTTGGAATAGTACCTGGGGAGCTGGGGGGTGCCTTTGATGTTGAGCAAGACGCAGCAGCAGAAGAGGACTCAGCCAAGGAGGTTATGGAAGAGCATGGAGTAGGAGGAGTAGAGGAGGTGGCAGCAGGCCTGCCTGCAAGTTGTGGCGGTGTCACCAACTCCTCTGCAGAGCCACACATTCCATGCTTGGCAGCCGTCAGCAGGTTTACCCAATGCACAGTGTAGGTGACATACCTGCCCTGACCATGCTTTGCAGACCAGGTATCAGTGGTCAGATGGACCCTTGCCCCAACACTGTGTGCCAGACATGCCATTACTTCCTTTTTCACAATCGAGTATAGGTTGGGATTGCCTTTTGTGCAAAGAAATTTCGTCCGGGTACCTTCCACTGCGGTGTCCCAATAGCTACAAATTTTTTGAACGCCTCAGACTCCACCAGCTTGTATGGTAAAAGCTGGTGGGCTAAGAGTTCAGTCAAGCCAGCTGTCAGATGCCGGGCAAGGGGGTGACTTTGTGACATTGGCTTCTTACTCTCAAATATGTCCTTGACAGACACCTGACTGTGGGCAGATGAGCAGGAACTGCTCAAGGCGAGAGACGGAGTGGCGGATGGTTGAAAGGGGGCAAGGAGGACAGCAGTAGTTGACGTGGCTGAAGATGTTGCACCAGGAGGAGGATGGCAGCTTTGAGTTTGTGTGCTGCTTGTACTCATGTGTTGATCCCATAGGCGTTTGTGATGTGCGATCATGTGCCTTCGCAAAGCAGTTGTACCTAGGTGGGTGTTGGACTTCCCACGACTCAGTTTCTTTTGGCACAGGTTGCAAATGGCATCGCTGTTGTCAGAGGCAGACACACAAAAAAAATGCCACACTGCTGAGCTCTGCAATGACGGCATTCTGGTGGTGGCAACAGCATGCGTTGATTGGCGTACTGTCTGGCTGACCCCGGGTGCCGATGCATGCTGTCTGACTGTGCCACTAGCTCCTTGCGATGACCTCCCCCTCCTTCCAACTCGTCTCCTCCTCCTCTCTGTCTCCCCATCTGAACTTTCCCTCTCTTCTTCTTCTCTTCTAGCGGGCACCCACGTGACATCCACGGACGCATCATCATCATCAACCGCTTCACTTGTATCTGACAACTCAACAAAGGAAGCAGCAGCGGGTACAACATCATCATCATCACACCGTATGTCCATGTGTGTAATGCTGCCTGACTGAGACATATCCCTGTTATCTACATCCTCTGGCAATAATGGTTGCGCATCACTATCACTCATTTCTTCCACCTGATGTCTAAATAACTCCTCTGACAGATCAAGTGAAGCGGCTGTGGTGCTAGTGTTGGTGGTGGTGGCAGGCGGGCGAGTGGTAACTGGAGAGGTGCCCGAAGATAAGCTGGAGGAGGATGGTGCGTCAAGGTTCTGAGCGAAAGTTGTAGAAGATTGGATGTCCTGTGTTAGCCAGTCAACTATGTCCTCAGAAATGTTCGAGTTCGGGGTACGTGGCCTCTGAACACTGGGCATTATTCTAGGGCCAAAGGGAATCACAGCACCATGAACACGACGGACCCTGCGGGGTGGCCTGCCTCTGCCTGTCATTTTTTTTTCGATTAGTGGTACTATGCATGCAAGCTACTGTGACAACAGATATGAGTGGCACTGTGCACTGGCAGAAGTTGGCAGAGTAGACGCTGTAGGCCTGACACACACGCTTGCAGACAACTAACTGCTATTCAATCTATTACAGTCAAAATTGTATTATTTTTTTTAAATGTACACTACTGTTACACCAGATATGAGTTGCACTGGGGTGACACTGTGCCCTGGCAGGCAGGCACTGAAACGCACATGTGTGAAGGAAACTGACTGCTATTATTTAACACAGTCAAAAAAGTGTTGTTTTTTTTAAATCTACACTACTGTTACACCAGATATGAGTTGCACTGGGGTGATACTGTGCCCTGGCAGGCAGGCACTGAAATGCACACGTTTGAAGGAAACTGACTGCTATTATTTAACACAGTCAAAAAAGTGTTGTTTTTTAAAATCTACACTACTGTTACACCAGATATGAGTTGCACTGGGGTGACACTGTGCCCTGGCAGGCAGGCACTGAAACGCACACGTGTGAAGGAAACTGACTGCTATTATTTAACACAGTCAAAAAAGTGTTGTTTTTTTTAAATCTACACTACTGTTACACCAGATATGAGTTGCACTGGGGTGATACTGTGCCCTGGCAGGCAGGCACTGAAATGCACACGTTTGAAGGAAACTGACTGCTATTATTTAACACAGTCAAAAAAGTGTTGTTTTTTAAAATCTACACTACTGTTACACCAGATATGAGTTGCACTGGGGTGACACTGTGCCCTGGCAGGCAGGCACTGAAACGCACACGTGTGAAGGAAACTGACTGCTATTATTTAACACAGTCAAAAAAGTGTTGTTGTTTTTTTTTAAATCTACACTACTGTTACACCAGATATGAGTGGTGGCACTGGGCAAGTGGGCACAGTATACGCTGTGAGCCTGACACACACGCTGGCAGGCAGGCAACTGCAATTAGATTACACAGGAAGAAAAAAAAAAGGTGTTATTGCATCTTTCAATTATGTGCTTAATAATATACTGAAATTAAACTGCATTAAAGGGACAGTCAAGTAAAAAAAAAAAACTTTCATGATTCAGATGTCTTTTTAATCATCTTTCCAATTTACTTTTATCACCAATTTTGCTTTGTTCTCTTGGTATTCTTAGTTGAAAGCTTAACCTAGGAAGGTTCATATGATAATTGCTAAACCCTTGAAGGCTGCCTCTTATTACATTCTTTTTTATTTGCTTTTCACAACAGGGGAGTGCTAGTTCATGTAAACCGTATAGATAACATTGTTATCATGCCCGTGGATTGTGGTAGACACTGCACTAATTGGCTAAAATGAAAGTCAATAGATAATTAATAAAATGTTATGTGATCAGGGTGCTGTCAGAAGATGCTTAGATACAAGGTAATCACAGAGGTAAAAAGTGTATTAATATAACAGTGTTGGTTATGCAAAATTATGGAATAGGTAAAGGGATTAACAACAATTCTGGTGTTAACTGTCCCTTTAAGTGGTTCTTTAAAGGGACATGTGAACCAATGATATAGCTAATATTTACTATCTGAAGGATTTAAAATGTTCTCCGTTAGAGTGCCTGTCTACCCATCTTTGCACCAAGTGAGCAGCGGAGGTTGTTCTTCTGCTGCACTCAGTTATCATTGCCTAATGATTTCCTTGTGCAGCACCACCTGCTGCATTTGTTCTACCAATAGTGCAAGAGCAGGGTCTGTCAATCACCCCAAATTAATACTTTTGAAGGGATTTAGTGTGACCACTTCTGAGGTAGTGGAGTCGCTAAGAAGCAGCAGTTGATACTTCTTTACTTGCCGTAAACAGGCTCACGCGAAAGCTCTACGCAACGCTTCCTCTGCTTAGTACATGGAGCCCCTTTATTTAGGCTGTACATTATCAGTATAATTTTGTGATATGAAGTGTGTTGAATTAATTTTTTAAACCTAAGATTGGTGCCAAACCAGGTGTCAATTTCTGAGCTTATACAGAAGCTAATTGGTTGTAGGCTCTTTGTAAATCATTCAAACTGTTTTTAACACTGTGTGAGTATGTGGTGCAGCACTGTAGCTTAAAAAATGCTGTAATGCCTATTTAGTATATCAGAAGTATTACTATACCTTTAAAATGTGCATCAGTTATCTTAGTAAATTGTCTAAACATCTGCATGTGAAGAGTAAAAAAATATTTAAATATTCTGAGCCTTTTAAAAATATTCCCTGCTTCAAACATCATTAAAGAGATGTAAAGCTCAAAATGTAATTACTCATGAAAAATGAATTGTACTTTGTGGAAAAAAAACTTTGCAATGAAGAGAAAATTATTTATTTTCTCCTGATTTTCTTACCATTTAAATTGGAAAAAGGTATTTTTTTCTCACTGTGTCAAGAAAGTCAGGAATGCATTGAATGGTTTTCAGAACCCTAACCCTCCTGTACACTGCCTGCTTGATATGTACAGCAATGCATGCATATCTGTTCCTGATTGACAACAGCAAAGCAGATATGATAAACAAGACTCCAGAGACTCCTTCCTTGTGCAGTCTTTTTCTTTAAGAAAACATGTCTCAGTTGTTCTTCAATCACCACCAACTCGATTGTGCAGTCAACTTCAATGTAGCGAGCGCCTATGCGAGATAAAGCTGTCTGCTGTTTTAGAGATTCTAGCAAAGGAATTTACAGATCATCTGTATATTGAAATCTTTATTTTCAGAAGGTGAGGCTATAAGTTTAGTAATTGCACATGCAGCACAAGAATATGAAAATATTTTTTATGTTCAATGTCCTTTTAAAATGAGTAACTGCATTTTGCATAGCTATTATATATATATATATATATATATATATATATACGAGTCAAACAGGTGCACTCCCACACACTGTTTCAATAACGGCCCGGGTGATGAAGTATAAATCCAATAAGTGTAAATTAGACAGCACTCGCTGGACTTACAATGAAATGAATCTTTTATTCCAAAAGCAGTGAAAATTTGGGGTACTCACCCCTTCATCAGACCACCAATTGTGAAACAAAATTACTAACTTTTAAACCACAAACCCCACCCACTGTGCAAAAAGGCGCCAACGGTTGTCATGGTAACGGTTGTATACAATATAATTTGTGAACTATAATGTATTCAAAACATATACGATAAGTGTTTCATACTATGTGATTTTGATTGTATGTGCAAAATAGTGTATCACTGATAATGGGATATCGTGCTGCTTTTACATCTAACCAGTGGGTCTTAAAGGGACATAATACTCATATGCTAAATTGTTTAAAATGTATGCAGTATAACTGTAAAAAGCTGATAGGAAAATATAACCTGAGCTTCTCTATGCAAAAAAATGAAGATATTTTACCTCACAATTTCCTCAGCTCACCAGAGTAAGCTCTGTGTAAAAAATTGTACTTCAGCTGCAGTCCAGCTGCAGGTAAAAAAAAATGTAGAAATGAACTGCAGGCAATCAGCATCAGCAGTGCTGAGGTCATGAACTCTTTTACTGTGATCTCATGAGATTTGACTTAACTCTCATGAGTTTTCATAGTAAATTTATTTAAACTGAGACAGACATACTGATTTGCTGCTTAAAGTTCTTTGCAATGGGGCTTGAATACTTAGGATACTTTTAGGTAAAATATCTTTCTTTTTTATATAGAGATGTTCAGGTGATATTTTCTAGTCAGCTTTTTACAGCTATGCTGCATCACTTTCAAGTGTTTCAACATTTGGGTATCATGGCCCTTTAATAACCACAAAGATAACAAACTCCCTTCATAAGCGTTTCCACGGCAAATCTGTATAAAGTTCATCATGTTTAATACTAAGGTTATTTTGCCTTTTCATATTATCATGCTGAAACATATATTCTTTCCACTAACCTACAGTTCTGACCTTATAAGTGCGTATGACTCATTGTGTTTGTGACGCTGATCTGATGGGGATGGGTTGCCGCAGTAGTGGCTCGCCTCCCACTTACCTCAGCATCATACTGACGTGATTGGATACTCCCACTGACTCTTACATTTACCCTAGTGATTGAAAAAAAGAGCACATAAATGTTACATTAACACATCGGTACATAAAGATAAGTAAGCAAATCTACAACATTGTGTATCAATATGGATAGCCATTGCCTGCATTTAACATTGCACAAGCACTTGCTTTTTCCAGCACCTTCCGATTGCATGAGAAGAGAGCTTGTTACTCATCCTAGAGAACACAGTCCATGATCATTTAACTCTACCACCTTTGAGTTTTCAGGGGCACTAAAAAGCAGTGGTGTAAAGTAGACTAAGAAGAACACTCAAGATGTTTTTAACCCCTTAAGGACCAAGGACGTACGCCGTATGTCCTCAAAAAAATACAGTTAACGACCGAGGACGTATGGCGTACGTCCTTAGTCTTGGAAAGCGGTGGAAGCGATCCTAATCGCTTCCAGCCGCTTTCCGGTTATTGTAGTGATGCCTCGATATCGAGGCATCCTGCAATAACCCCCCTTGGCCATCCGATGCAGAGTAGCCTGAGGAAACAGCCTTTGTAGCTGAGAAACTAGTTGCAACTGTTTTTAAACTATTGTTTTTATATTGGGGTGTTGTCAATTCACATCCCTTGAATTTTTAAATAAATTGTTATTTTTATGGAAGTCTAAGCCTGATTGTTTGTTTGGAGATATTGATAACCATCATCCGGCTGCAGGATCAGTGTAGCTGGGTCACTGTGATTCCCCAGCCTGCCTCAATCAGCACATAGGTGCTGCTCCCTTTGTGAGAATACAATCTTCAAGTTTGTCCATTTGTGCCATTTATATTACATTATTGCACTAGGAGGTGCTCCCCCATCTCTTTTTTGATTTCTTGTTCAGATTCTACATTTGGTTCCATTCAAGCTCCATCATCCAATTGCTGGATCAGTGTAGCTGGGTCACTGTGATTCCCCAGCCTGCCCCAATCAGCACATAGGTGCTGCTTATTTTGTGAGTATTTTTCTTGCACACATTCTATTTTTTGTTTATTATCTTGCAATATTGGACTAGGAGGTGCCCTCTTTTCTTTGTGATTAATTTCCACAGATGTTCAATGCAGAGAGAGCCACTCTGTGGCCCTCTCTGCACCGGACATCGATGGCTGGTATCGTTGGTGGGTGGGAGCCAGTCTGGGAGGTGGGTGGGCAGCCATCAATGTGCCGTGTGATGTGGAGGGGGGTGGGATTGTGAGTGTGATCGCGGGGGGCATGCCATGATGCCTGTGCGTGCATGGGTGGGGTGGGGGCGGGCGTGTGCATGGGTAGGGAGCGGGTGGGAACTGCTACACTACAGAAAAATATTGTAAAAAAAAAGTGGCAGAGAGGGGGCTACAAAATAAAAATAAAATGATCTAAGGGTTCTGGGAGCGGTAGGGGGTTGGTCTTTGGGGGGGACAAGCTACACTACAGAAAAATTTAAAAAATATTAAAAAAATATATATTTTACTATAAACTGGTTACTGGCAGACAGCTGCCAGTACCCAAGATGGGTACCAATAAGTTAGAGGGGGAGGGTTAGAGAGCTGTTTTGGGGGATCAGAGAGGTTGGGGGCTAAGGGGGGATCCTACAGAGCAGCATATGTAAATATGCCTCTATATATATATATATATATATATTTTAAATATCAAAGATAGCTTTTATTTTAGTACTGGGAGACTTTCTGCCAGTACTTAACATGGCGGGACAATTGTGGGGTGGGGGAGGGAAGAGAGCTGTTTGGGAGGGATCAGGGGTGTAATGTGTCAGGTGGGAGGCTGATCTCTACACTAAAGCTAAAATTAACCCTGCAAGCTCCCTACATGCTGCCTAATTAACCCCTTCACTGCTAGCCATAATACACGTGTGATGCACAGCATCAAAACAGAATGAACGTTCAAAACAGACTCTGAAGAGTTTAAAAAGAGATGGGCAGAAATCCTAGATGAGGCATCTGCTAAACTAATGCAATTAATCAAAGAACATAGAGAAGAAATTTTGATAAAATTAGGGAATGAAATAAATGAGATAGAGAGTAAACTACTATCGTTTAAAGATTTAGACGAATACAAAAGAAGGGAAGAATCACTTAAGAAACTAATGAAAGACACCATGGACGAATTGATCAAAATCAAACTCAATAAATTTGAGAGAGACAGAGAGGATTATGAAACACATAAAAAAAAACCTGATTTTGACACATACACTAGCCACAGCTGGAGAAGGGTAACTGTGAAGACAAAGGTTGAATCTAAACCCGAACCCCGATCAGAGATAAATAAAAGGCCCATCACAGTAGAAGCACCACATGAATTTTACAACACTCAACGTAGTGACACACCAAGAAACAAACATTATACTCACAATAAGAATCATGAAAGAAATTATAGGGCACAACACAATAGATATCAAGAATATGATGAAAGAGAGACCGACTACAAACCTTATAACCATATTCCTTACAACACCTACAGAAGGAACCAAGAAACATTCCCAGCAAGAGAACCAAATTTCAGACCTGCTTGGCAAATAGCAAGATATCAACATGATTATAACAATTATCAAAATTACTACCAGAGAAATAATAAAGAAACAGGTAGCTATAGAGAAAATAGAACAGAACACCTACATCAACCTACATACCACAGAAACCAGCAAAAAGATCACAATCATTACAATAGAACTCATGAATATACAACTAACAAAACACTTAACCATAGTTGGAATGATAAAAATAACAGAGCACAGAGAGATGATTGGACAGTATCCACACATAACAGATATGCCCCACTAGGAACAGAGAACATAGCTATAGAAGGAGAAACCCCTACACACAGTACTGAGAAACATTTTTTAAGGGTAGGACCACACCACCCAAACACCAGAAGAAAAATAAATTATTCAGAAGAAGAATAGAGGGAGGGGAACAGAGAGGAGAAAGAGGAGAACCCCAACCCCAAAATCAGAAAGTGAAAAGAATTAGATAAAATATAACGGAATCTTTAATCTAAGTAGTACCACCCTAGATGCTTCCCAAATCAAAATATTAAACAAAGGTCTCTAATTTGCACCTACAAGAAAACTCAACAAATTTGAAACATATATAGATGCCAGTAAATACATAAGGAAACTGACCCTCAAAAAATACTTCCAGAAAACTTTACTCGAGAGAGATGTAACAAATGGTATACCAGTACCCAAACAAACAACTTTATACACTCAGGGTTAAAAGAAAAATCTAACTTTTATCCCAAACATGAAAAAGGTAACTTCATAGAGACTTTCAAAAAACTTATTCTAGAAGACATAAGTAATATCCCACAAAAGAAAAAAATAAAACATAACATTATACTTAGCCAAAAAAAACTTATAAAAGAATTGGAAGAAAATAACAAAATAACAATAAAACCAGCTGACAAGGGAGGGGGGATAGTCATCCTAGACACAAATAAATATAGAGAAATGGTACATACATTAATACAAGATCCAAACACTTACAAGAAATTATGTTGCAACCCAACTATCATATACAAAGTATTTCTGAAACATCTTTTAGACAAAGCATCAAATATAGGCATCCTGAATGAAAAATAATACAACTACCTACTCCCTAACCACCCTATCATTCCAGTTATATATGTCCTTCCGAAGATCTACAAATCACTTACTAACCCACCAGGCAGACCAATTATCTCAGGGATTGATTCATTAACATCTAACCTATCAGCCTAAATAGACAAATATCTCCAGAAATATGTTACAAATTTAGACTCATATCTCAGAGATTCTACAAACCTATTAATAATGCTAGACGACTTTAAATGGAATAATGAATATATACTAGTAACATGCGATGTCCAGGCATTATACACCTCAATTAGACACAAAGACGGACTACATGCCGTAAATAAGTATTTGAGTAATGATCCAACTATGCCAAATGAGCAACGAGAATTCATACTAGACTGTATAGAATTTATTTTAACCCACAATTTTTTTATGTACGAAGATTCTTACTATGAACAGATTTGCGGCACAGCTATGGGCACGAAGTTTGCCCCTAGCTATGCAAATCTGTTTATGGGACTATGGGAAACCCAATTTCTGAATGAAAGTCCCTTCAGAAATAACTTCATTATGTATAAAAGATTCATAGACGATCTCTTCTTCGTTTGGATAGGCACAATACGGGATCTGAAAACTTGCCTAGAACATATGAATAACAATCCATTAAATCTGAAGTTCACGGCAGATTCTAGTACAGAAAAAATACATTACTTAGACCTGGAAATTAGTATAGAAAATAATGAGCTCCTCACAAGAACATATTTCAAAGAAGTTGATGCGAACAACTTCATACATGAAACCAGTGGCCACCTTCAACGGTAGAAACAAAACATACCCAAAGGACAATTCTTGAGACTCAAACGAAATTGTAAAAAAGACATAGACTTTGAAATTCAATCAAAAAGACTGAAAGATAAATTCACAGAAAGAGGATATGCAGAGGAAGAAATAGAAGCAGAAAGACTTAAAGTAAAAAACATCAATAGAAAAGATATACTTAAATACAAACCAAAAGAGAAAACAAACAATATAGAAGAAACACAAGAATGGTTCATCCCATTTATCACAGAATATAGTGAGGATAGGGGAGAAATAGAAAAAATCATAAAATCCCACTGGAAAATACTACAACAAGATCCACATCTGAGAGAGAAATTACCAAAAAAAAACAAATTTATTTACAAAAAAGCAAAAAATGTAAAAAGCTCCCAAGCCCCTACCCTGAAACATAGCAAACCCACGATCCAAAAAGGAGTTCAGGGTGAAAAACTGCAAGGATTTTACCCTTTCGGAATTTGTAAAGCATGTAGACATGCAAAAAAAGTGAAATCATTTAAATCCAGTGCCACAAACAAAGAATATAAAATAAAAGATACCATAAGATGTACAGATACAAACATAATATACCTCATAACATGCACAAAATGTGACAAGCAATATATAGGCGAAACGAAAAGGATGATAAAAGAGCGAATAAGGGAACACCTGTTATCAATAGAGAAATCAGGATTAGAAAGAAATAAGGACTTGCCAGTTCCCAAACATTTCAGAACTTGCAACAATAGTAACCTCAAATATTTCAACTATACAGCTATACAAAAAGTTAAAATAAATAAAAGAGGTGGTAACCAGGCTAATAACCTACTCAAAAAAGAGGCCAAATGGATTTTTGAAATGCAAACCTTAAGACCAAAAGGCCTGAACATAGATTTCAGTCTAAACTGTTTTCTGAACGCATAAATAATAAATTCTCTATAACCCAACTCCGTAAAATAAAATAAATTATTATGTATATTTATTATTGTTACAATCTATATAATCATTATTGTTGCACCAAACGCCCTAATAGAGAATAAACACTGAAGACCAGAATACAAATTAATCTATGTTGATTTATACATACATCAACAGACACAGAATAAACAATAAATTTAACATATCCCCCTCACCAAACAATTTTAAAAGAACAAACATCACCCCTTTCTATTAGAAACTCCATTATCAGACCAATCCTCAGGTCAAACTGAACAAGCCCCTGTCCCAAACAATAATAATAAAAACGTGCTCCTATACCAAAGGACCACATAAAAACAAAAACAAACAAAAAAATTGGATATTCTTAGTGATGTCATGAATAGTTCGCCGGCAAATAGTTCCCGGCGAACATAGCATGTTCGCGTTCGCTTCGGCGGGCGAACATATGCGATGTTCGATCCGCCCACTATTCGTCATCATTGAGTAAACTTTGACCCTGTATCTCACAGTCAGAATACACATTACAGCCAATCAGCAGCAGACCCTCCCTCCCAGACCCTCCCACCTCCTGGACAGCATCCATTTTAGATTCATTTGGAAGCTGCATTCTTAGTGAGAGGAGGGACAGTGTAGCTGCTGCTGATTTAATAGGGAAATCGATAGCTAGGCTAGTGTATTCAGTGTCCACTACAGTCCTGAAGGACTCATCTGATCTCTGCTGTAAGGACAGCTCCCCAAAAGTCTGCTTTTTTTTTCCTGCTTTTTTTTTTCCCTGTGTAATCTAATTGCAGTTGCCTGCCTGCCAGCGTGTGTGTCAGGCTCACAGTGTATACTGTGCCCACTTGCCCAGTGCCACCACTCATATCTGGTGTAACAGTAGTGAACATTTAAAAAAAACAACACTTTTTTGACTGTGAAATAATAGCAGACAGCTGCCAGTACCCAAGATGGCCGCCAATAAGGCAGATGGGGAGGGTTAGAGAGCTGTTTTGGGTGGGATCAGGGAGGTTGGGGGCTAAGGGGGGATGCTACACCACAGAATATGTAAATATGCTAAAAAAAAAATTTTTTTTTTAAAAAAAAACCCTTTTATTTTAGTACTGGCAGACTTTCTGCCAGTACTTAAGATGGCGGGGACAATTGTGGGGTGGGGGAGGGAAGGGAGCTGTTTGGGAGGGATCAGGGGGTCTGATGTGTCAGGTGGGAGGCTGATATCTACACTAAAGCTAAAATTAACCCTGCAAGCTCCCTACAAACTACCTAATTAACGCCTTCACTGCTAGCCATAATACACGTGTGATGCGCAGCAGCATTTAGCGGCCTTCTAATTACCAGAAAGCAACGCCAAAGTCATATATGTCTGCTATTTCTGAACAAAGGGGATCCCAGAGAAGCATTTACAACCATTTGTGCCATAATTGCACAAGCTGTTTGTAAATAATTTCAGTGAGAAACCTAGAATTGAGAACAAATTTAAGTTTTTTTTAAATTTGATCGCATTTGGCGGTGAAATGTTGGCATTAAATATACCAAAATGGGCCTAGATCAATACTTTGGGTTGTCTACTACACTACACTTAAGCTAAAATGTATCTTTCATTGTAACATATGAGTTTTTAAAAAGATTAGTTACTATTATTTATCATATTATTTTTGGTTGATATGAACTTTTGCCTAACTTTTGCACAAATGAAAAAAAAGCAAATTTCCAATTTACCTCTTCCTTTTGTTATCCTTGTAAAAAGATGTTTCTCCTTTGCATGAGCTCACATTGTTCGCTATCCAGCACCCATTGATTCAAATATGACAGATGTGCAACTTGATAGCCACTACACAGACAATCCAAAACCAGCAAAGATGTCTCAGTGGTTGCACCATCCATTCTTTTTAAATATTTATTTTTTGCACTTGGATGTTCAAAATAGTGGCAACGTTTTGAAACTCAGGCCTTAATCATGCTTCAATTATGGACTGAGTCCCGAAATGTAGCTACTCTTTTGCACTTCCAAGTGTATTTAATAAATATTTTAAAAGACTGGAAGGTGCAATCCTTATGACTCCCATTGCGTATGGCCTTCTAAAAACTGCAAAACATAAAACCTCTATGTGTTTTGGTCCTAACCTTAGCCTTTGGTGTCCTCTCTGCTAGCTAAGATCTTCTGCTTACTCAAACTGACCATTGTATGAGGAACAACTATTATTGTCTCTCTGGGTGATGGGATAGAGGAACAATGGTTTTGTAAAACAGACATCACTTACTCTAGCTATAAAAAAACATACATTTTTACATAATTTTGCAAGCTGTTTAAACAGAGAGAAGCATTGCTGCCACTGTAAAACACCTTTGTTGCTGCCCTCTCTTAAAGGAGGCCTAGAATTATTTTTTTGTAAGTATTGTTGAGCAGAGTCAAACATCTCCATCTTCTATGTTCTTCCCCTCTATTTTTTTGTTTTCATTACTGCGAAAGAAAATTAGAATGGAGATAAGAAATAATAAAGTGTACATAAATGTACGCACACACACATATACAGTATATATTATTTTTTTTGTAACCCACCTATTCTTTATATGCCTCATGCACAAAAAGGCATATGGAAGACACATGAAGAAAGATGGAAACACAGCAATTTTTATATGGAGTGGTTAAACATATCTTTCTATTAATTCATTATATGACATCACAAAAGGTGGCTCTACTACAGTTTTCTTAGTCCGTTTTTCTTCAATAACCATTTTTAACAATCATAAAATTTATGTTTAATTTATGAGGATGCCTTTGGTACCTTAAATATGGTTAAATATACAATTAAATATTATCACAGATACACAACCATATAATTGCCAGGAGAAGTTCTAGACCATCATTTATTGGAGGGTTTCTAAAATCTGGCTACAAATATAAAGGGTGAACAGGTTATAGGTAATGGTTTACATCTCCCTGCCATATATCCTTTTTGTACCATATAGATTTTATAGCAGCTGGTAGTGTAGCTATAGTTTAAGTTTGAACAAAGTTTCTGATTATATTGACATTTTCAAAGTTGCATAGATTTGAAATAAAAAATAGAATTGTGCTGATTTTTTGCTTTTGTTTTATAGCTAGTGACTTCAAAAACTGACCCGTTATTTCTCTAAAACACAGGCAGATACTGGAATTCCCAAAATGTTGAGAGTTTCCTCCAATAGAAAATAATGAAGCTTTCTGGGATACAGAATTTAACAGGGGAGAGTGAGGTTAACAAGAAGCATCTGGCACTGATATAAATCTCAGGCCTAGATTTGGAGTTTGGCGTTAGCCATGAAAACCAGCGTTAGAGGCTCCTAACGCTGGTTTTAGGCTACCTCCGGTATTTGGAGTCACTCAAAATAGGGTCTAACGCTCACTTTTCAGCCGCAACTTTTCCATACCGCAGATCCCCTTACGTCAATTGCGTATCCTATCTTTTCAATGGGATCTTTCTAACTCCGGTATTTAGAGTTGTGTCTGAAGTGAGCGTTAGACATCTAACGACAAAACTCCAGCCGCAGGAAAAAAGTCAGTAGTTAAGAGCTTTCTGGGCTAACGCCGGTTTATAAAGCTCTTAACTACTGTACTCTAAAGTACACTAACACCCATAAACTACCTATGTACCCCTAAACCGAGGTCCCCCCACATCGCCGACACTCTATTAAATTTTTTTTACCCCTAATCTGCCGACCGCCACCTACGTTATACTTATGTACCCCTAATCTGCTGCCCCTAACACCGCCGACCCCTATATTATATTTATTAACCCCTAATCTGCCCCCCACAACGTCGCCGCCAGCTACCTACACTTATTAACCCCTAATCTGCCGACCGCAAAGCGCCAACACCTACGTTATCCTTATGTACCCCTAATCTGCTGCCCCTAACACCGCCGACCCCTATATTATATTTATTAACCCCTAATCTGCCCCCCTAAATGTCGCCTCCACCTGCCTACACTTATTAACCCCTAATCTGCCGAGCGGACCGCACCGCTACTATAATAAAGTTATTAACCCCTAATCCGCCTCACTAACCCTATAATAAATAGTATTAACCCCTAATCTGCCCTCCCTAACATCGCGACACCTAACTTCAATTATTAACCCCTAATCTGCTGACTGGAGCTCACCGCTATTCTAATAAATGTATTAACCCCTAAAGCTAAGTCTAACCCTAACACTAACACCCCCCTAAGTTAAATATAATTTACATCTAACAAAATTAATTATCTCTTATTAAATAAATTATTCCTATTTAAAGCTAAATACTTACCTGTAAAATAAATCCTAATATAGCTACAATATAAATTATAATTATATTATAGCTATTTTAGGATTAATATTTATTTTACAGACAACTTTGTAATTATTTTAACCATGTACAATAGCTATTAAATAGTTAAGAACTATTTAATAGTTACCTAGTTAAAATAATTACAAAATTACCTGTAAAATAAATCCTAACCTAAGTTACAATTAAACCTAACACTATACTATCATTAAATTAATTAAATAAAATACCTACAATTACCTACAATTAAACCTAACACTACACTATCAATAAATAAATTAAATACAATTCCTACAAATAACTACAATGAAATAAACTAACTAAAGTACAAAAAATAAAAAAGAACTAAATTACAAAAAATAAAAAAATATTTACAAACATAAGAAAAATATTACTACAATTTTAAACTAATTACACCTACTCTAAGCCCCCTAATAAAATAACAAAGACCCCCAAAATAAAAAATGCCCTACCCTATTCTAAATTACTAAAGTTCAAAGCTCTTTTACCTTACCAGCCCTGAACAGGGCCCTTTGTGGGGCATACCCCAAGAAGTTCAGCTCTTTTTCCTGTAAAAAAACATACAATACCCCCCCAACATTACAACCCACCACCCACATACCCCTAATCTAACCCAAACCCCCCTTAAATAAACCTAACACTAAGCCCCTGAAGATCATCCTACCTTGTCTTCACCTCACCAGGTATCACCGATCCGTCCTGGCTCTAAAATCTTCATCCAACCCAAGCGGGGGCTGGCGATCCATCATCCGGTGGCTGAAGAGGTCCAGAAGAGGCTCCAAAGTCTTCATCCTATCCGGGAAGAAGAGTAGATCCGGACCGGCAACCATCATCTTCCAAGCCTCATCTTCTATCTTCATCCGATGAGGACCGGCTCCATCCTAAAGACCTCCGACGCGGACCCATCTTCATCCGGCGACGTCCAATTGAAGAATGAAGGTTCCTTTAAGGGACGTCATCCAAGATGGCGTCCCTTGAATTCCGATTGGCTGATAGGATTCTATCAGCCAATCGGAATTAAGGTAGGAATATTCTGATTGGCTGATGGAATCAGCCAATCAGAATCAAGTTCAATCCGATTGGCTGATCCAATCAGCCAATCAGATTGAGCTTGCATTCTATTGGCTGTTCCGATCAGCCAATAGAATGCGAGCTCAATCTGATTGGCTGATTGGATCAGCCAATCGGATTGAACTTGATTCTGATTGGCTGATTCCATCAGCCAATCAGAATATTCCTACCTTAATTTCGATTGGCTGATAGAATCCTATCAGCCAATCGGAATTCGAGGGACGCCATCTTGGATGACGTCCCTTAAAGGAACCTTCATTCTTCAGTTGGACGTCGCTGGATGAAGATGGGTCCGCGTCGGAGGTCTTCAGGATGGAGCCGGTCCTCATCGGATGAAGATAGAAGATGCCGCTTGGAAGATGATGGTTGCCGGTCCGGATCTACTCTTCTTCCCCGATAGGATGAAGACTTTGGAGCCTCTTCTGGACCTCTTCAGCCACCGGATGATGGATCGCCAGCCCCCGCTTGGGTTGGATGAAGATTTTGGAGCCAGGACGGATCGGTGATACCTCGTGAGGTGAAGACAAGGTAGGATGATCTTCAGGGGCTTAGTGTTAGGTTTATTTAAGGGGGGTTTGGGTTAGATTAGGGGTATGTGGGTGGTGGGTTGTAATGTTGGGGGGGGGTATTGTATGTTTTTTTTACAGGCAAAAGAGCTGAACTTCTTGGGGCATGCCCCGCAAAGGGCCCTGTTCAGGGCTGGTAAGGTAAAAGAGCTTTGAACTTTAGTAATTTAGAATAGGGTAGGGCATTTTTTATTTTGGGGGTCTTTGTTATTTTATTAGGGGGCTTAGAGTAGGTGTAATTAGTTTAAAATTGTTGTAATATTTTTCTTATGTTTGTAAATATTTTTTTATTTTTTGTAATTTAGTTATTTTTTATTTTTTGTACTTTAGTTAGTTTATTTCATTGTAGTTATTTGTAGGAATTGTATTTAATTTATTTATTGATAGTGTAGTGTTAGGTTTAATTGTAGGTAATTGTAGGTATTTTATTTAATTAATTTAATGATAGTATAGTGTTAGGTTTAATTGTAACTTAGGTTAGGATTTATTTTACAGGTAATTTTGTAATTATTTTAACTAGGTAACTATTAAATAGTTCTTAACTATTTAATAGCTATTGTACATGGTTAAAATAATTACAAAGTTGCCTGTAAAATAACTATTAATCCTAAAATAGCTATAATATAATTATAATTTATATTGTTGCTATATTAGGATTTATTTTACAGGTAAGTATTTAGCTTTAAATAGGAATAATTTATTTAATAAGAGATAATTAATTTCGTTAGATGTAAATTATATTTAACTTAGGGGGGTGTTAGTGTTAGGGTTAGACTTAGCTTTAGGGGTTAATACATTTATTAGAATAGCGGTGAGCTCCAGTCGTCAGATTAGGGGTTAATAATTGAAGTTAGGTGTCGGAGATGTTAGGGAGGGCAGATTAGGGGTTAATACTATTTATTATAGGGTTAGTGAGGCGGATTAGGGGTTAATAACTTTATTATAGTAGCGGTGCGGTCCGCTCGGCAGATTAGGGGTTAATAAGTGTAGGCAGGTGGGGGCAACGTTGTGGGCGGCAGATTAGGGGTTAATAAATATAATATAGGGGTCGGCGGTGTTAGGGGCAGCAGATTAGGGGTACATAAGGATAATGTAAGTAGCGGCGGTTTACGGAGCGGCAGATTAGGGGTTAAAAATAAAATGCAGGTGTCAGCGATAGCGGGGGCGGCAGATTAGGGGTTAATAAGTGTAAGGTTAGGGGTGTTTAGACTCGGGGTACATGTTAGGGTGTTAGGTGCAGACGTAGGAAGTGTTTCCGCATAGCAAACAATGGGGCTGCGTTAAGAGCTGAACGCGGCTTTTTTGCAGGTGTTAGGTTTTTTTTCAGCTCAAACAGCCCCATTGTTTTCTATGAGGGAATCGTGCACGAGCACGTTTTTGAGGCTGGCCGCTTGCGTAAGCAACTCTGGTATCGAGAGTTGAAGCTGCGTTAAAAATGCTCTACGCTCCTTTTTTGGAGCCTAACGCAGCCTTTATGTGGACTCTCAATACCAGAGTTATTTTTATGGTGCGGCCAGAAAAAACCCGGCGTTAGATTTTCGGGTCGTTACCGAAAAAACTCCAAATCTAGCCGTCAGTTTGCAGAAAATACAAATTAAACTGAAAGGTATTCACTACAATTTAACTTGTGTTTGTCTCCATTTGGGTACCATTACTTTTTTGAAATTTAAACAAATGCATTTGGAACTTTAAACAGACTTCACCTGCATACAGCAGGCAAGATACATTAGTGAGACATGCAGTTGTAACATTCTTAGAGAATATAATGAGAGCTGTTAAAGAGCTTCAGAAATACCCAAGGTACTCCCTGTCCCTCCCACTTTCTGAATCTGACAGGCTTATTTCCCAATGCACAGTGATTTAAATATTTAGCACCCCTCCTTACATAATTTGCAATGGATTGAGTGTTTAACATTGTGTTGACTCCTGTCTGTGTTTTGGCACGGTAGTAAAGCAGCTTATGTCTGCTTCTTGGTTGACACTTTATGTTCCTTCCATACAGATAAAATAATAAGAGGATCGATATAGGCACATTAAATTTCCATCCTCTGCCATAGCCATATGCCATTACATTATGTATTACATACAATCCTCCTACAAACCTATTCCATATAATATATAATATAATAATTATTGCCTCATTGATGCTAAATAAAATTCTGTGTAATTTATACACATTTTAGAAGGAATTTAAAAAAAAAATTAATCATATTTGGTTTATTTTTTTCTGAAATAGTCTTTTTTTCCCTAATATATATATATATATATATATATATATATATATATATTTATATATATATATATATTTCTCCAACATAGGTGTGTCCGGTCCACGGCGTCATCCTTACTTGTGGGATATTCTCTTCCCCAACAGGAAATGGCAAAGAGTCCCAGCAAAGCTGGTCACATGATCCCTCCTAGGCTCCGCCTACCCCAGTCATTCTCTTTGCCGTTGCACAGGCAACATCTCCACGGAGATGGTTAAGAGTTTTTTGGTGTTTAAATGTAGTTTTTATTCTTCAATCAAGTGTTTGTTATTTTAAAATAGTGCTGGTATGTACAATTTACTCTGAAACAGAAAAGAGATGAAGATTTCTGTTTGTAAGAGGAAGATGATTTTAGCAGACGTTACTAAAATCGATTGCTGTTTCCACACAGGACTGTTGAGATGAAGTAACTTCAGTTGGGGGAAACAGTTGGCAGACTTTTCTGCTTAAGGTATGACTGGCCATATTTCTAACAAGACTATGTAATGCTGGAAGGCTGTCATTTTCCCTTATGGGGACCGGTAAGCCATTTTCTTAGTTAAGTAAAAGAATAAAGGGCTTCATAAGGGCTTAAAAAACTGGTAGACATTTTTCTGGGCTAAAACGATTACTTTACTAAGCATATTTTGCAGATTCTAACTCTTAATAGTTATTATAATCTTGGGGATTGTTTAGAAAAATGGCAGGCACTGTTTTGGACACCTTTTTCAGATGGGGGCCTTTTCTAGTTATAGACAGAGCCTCATTTTCGCGCCACTAATGCGCAGTTGTTTTTGGAGAGCAAGGCATGCAGACGCATGTGTGAGGAGCTAAGAATCACTGAAAAAAGCTTATAGAAGGCGTCATTTGGTATCGTATTCCCCTCTGGGCTTGGTTGGGTCTCAGCAAAGCAGATAGCTGGGACTGTATAGGGGTTAAATGTAAAAACGGCTCCGGTTCCGTTAATTTAAGGGTTAAAGCTCTGAAATTTGGTGTGCAATACTTTTAAGGCTTTATGACACTGTGGTGAAATTTTGGTGAATTTTGAACAATTCCTTCATACTTTTTCGCATATTCAGTAATAAAGTGTGTTCAGTTTGAAATTTAAAGTGACAGTAACGGTTTTATTTTAAAACGTTTTTTGTGCTTTGTTGACAAGTTTAAGCCTGTTTAACATGTCTGTACCATCAGATAAGCTATGTTCTATATGTATGAAAACCAAGGTTTCTCCCCATTTAAATTTATGTGATAATTGTGCCATAGTGTCCAAACAAAGTAGGGACAACGATGCCACAGATAATGATATTGCCCAAGATGATTCCTCAAATGAGGGGAGTAAACATGATACTACATCATCCCCTTCTGTGTCTACACCAGTTTTGCCCACACAAGAGGCCCCTAGTACATCTAGTGCGCCAATTCTTATTACCATGCAACAATTAACGGCTGTAATGGATAACTCTATAGCAAACATTTTATCCAAAATGCCTACTTATCAGAGAAAGCGCGATTGCTCTGTTTTAAACACTGAAGAGCAAGAGGACGCTGATGATAACTGTTCTGACATAC
This sequence comes from Bombina bombina, assembly GCF_027579735.1. Classification (NCBI taxonomy): domain Eukaryota; kingdom Metazoa; phylum Chordata; class Amphibia; order Anura; family Bombinatoridae; genus Bombina; species Bombina bombina. The sequence continues at coordinate 184,913,871 of NC_069502.1, forward strand.
CCTCACACCAATCTGAAGGGGCCAGGAGGGAGGTTTTGTCTGAGGGAGAAATTTCAGATTCAGGAAAAATTTCTCAACAAGCTGAACCTGATGTTGTAACATTTAAATTTAAATTAGAACATCTCCGCGCACTGCTCAAGGAGGTATTATCTACTCTGGATGATTGTGACAATTTGGTCATTCCAGAGAAATTATGTAAGATGGACAAGTTCCTAGAGGTTCCGGTGCCCCCCGACGCCTTTCCTATACCCAAGCGGGTGGCGGACATAGTAAATAAGGAGTGGGAAAGGCCCGGCATACCTTTTGTTCCCCCCCCTATATTTAAGAAATTATTTCCTATAGTCGACCCCAGAAAGGACTTATGGCAGACAGTCCCCAAGGTTGAGGGGGCGGTTTCTACGCTAAACAAACGCACTACTATTCCTATCGAAGATAGTTGTGCTTTCAAAGATCCTATGGATAAAAAATTAGAGGGTTTGCTTAAAAAGATGTTTGTTCAGCAAGGTTACCTTCTACAACCAATTTCATGCATTGTTCCTGTCACTACGGCAGCGTGTTTCTGGTTCAAGGAACTAGAAAAGTCGCTCAATAAAGAATCTTCGTATGAGGAGGTTATGGACAGAGTTCAAGCACTTAAATTGGCTAACTCTTTTGTTTTAGATGCCGCTTTGCAATTAGCTAGATTAGCGGCGAAAAATTCAGGGTTTGCTATCGTGGCGCGCAGAGCACTGTGGCTAAAGTCTTGGTCAGCGGATGTGTCTTCCAAGACAAAATTGCTTAACATCCCTTTCAAGGGTAAAACACTATTTGGACCTGATTTGAAAGAGATTATTTCAGACATCACCGGGGGAAAGGGCCACGCCCTCCCTCAGGATAGGTCTTTTAAGGCTAAAAATAAGCCTAATTTTTGTCCCTTTCGCAGAAACGGACCAGCCTCTAACTCTACATCCTCTAAGCAAGAGGGTAATACTTCACAACCCAAACCAGCCTGGAGACCGATGCAAGGCTGGAACAAGGGTAAGCAGGCCAAGAAGCCTACCACTGCTACCAAAACAGCATGAAGGGATGGCCCCCGATCCGGGACCGGATCTGGTGGGGGGCAGACTTTCTCTCTTTGCTCAGGCTTGGGCAAGAGATGTTCAGGATCCTTGGGCGCTAGAAATAGTTTCTCAAGGTTATCTCCTGGAATTCAAGGAACTACCCCCAAGGGGAAGGTTCCACAGGTCTCAATTATCTTCAAACCAAATAAAAAGACAGGCATTCTTACATTGTGTAGAAGACCTGTTAAAGATGGGAGTGATTCATCCTGTTCCAATAAGAGAACAAGGGATGGGTTTTTATTCCAACCTGTTCATAGTTCCCAAAAAAGAGGGAACATTCAGACCAATTTTGGATCTGAAGATCCTGAACAAATTTCTCAGGGTTCCATCGTTGAAAATGGAAACCATTCGAACGATCCTTCCCACCATCCAGGAAAGTCAATTTATGACCACCGTGGATTTAAAGGATGCGTACCTACATATTCCTATCCACAAGGAACATCATCAGTTCCTAAGGTTCGCTTTTCTGGACAAGCATTACCAGTTTGTGGCACTTCCATTCGGATTAGCCACTGCTCCGAGAATTTTCACAAAGGTACTAGGGTTCCTTCTAGCGGTTCTAAGACCAAGGGGCATTGCAGTAGTACCTTACTTGGACGACATCCTGATTCAAGCGTCGTCTCTGTCAAAAGCAAAGGCTCATACGGACATTGTCCTAGCCTTTCTCAGATCTCACGGATGGAAGGTGAACAAAGAAAAGAGTTCTCTGTCCCCGTCAACAAGAGTTCCCTTCTTGGGAACGATAATAGATTCCTTAGAAATGAGGATTTTTCTGACAGAGGTCAGAAAATCAAAATTTCTAAGCTCTTGTCAAGTACTTCATTCTGTTCTTCGTCCTTCCATAGCGCAGTGCATGGAAGTAATAGGATTGATGGTTGCTGCAATGGACATAGTTCCTTTTGCACGAATTCATCTAAGACCATTACAACTGTGCATGCTCAGACAGTGGAATGGGGATTATACAGACTTGTCTCCGACGATTCAAGTAGACCTAAAGACCAGAGATTCACTCCGTTGGTGGCTGACCCTGGACAATCTGTCACAGGGAATGAGCTTCCGCAGACCAGAGTGGATCATTGTCACAACCGACGCCAGCCTGGTGGGCTGGGGTGCGGTCTGGGAACCCCTGAAAGCTCAGGGTCTATGGTCTCGGGAAGAATCTCTTCTCCCGATAAACATTCTGGAACTGAGAGCGATATTCAATGCTCTCAAAGCTTGGCCTCAACTAGCAAAGGCCAAATTCATAAGGTTTCAATCAGACAACATGACAACTGTTGCATATATCAATCATCAGGGGGGAACAAGGAGTTCTCTGGCGATGGAAGAAGTGACCCAAAATAATTCAATGGGCGGAGGATCACTCCTGCCACTTGTCTGCAATCCACATCCCAGGAGTGGAAAATTGGGAAGCGGATTTTCTGAGTCGTCAGACATTCCATCCGGGGGAGTGGGAACTCCATCCGGAAATCTTTGCCCAAATAACTCAATTATGGGGCATTCCAGACATGGATCTGATGGCGTCTCGTCAGAACTTCAAGGTTCCTTGCTACGGGTCCAGATCCAGGGATCCCAAGGCGACTCTAGTAGATGCACTAGTAGCACCTTGGACCTTCAGCCTAGCTTATGTATTCTCACCGTTTCCTCTCATTCCCAGGCTGGTAGCCAGGATCAATCAGGAGAGGGCTTCGGTAATCTTGATAGCTCCTGCGTGGCCACGCAGGACTTGGTATGCAGACCTGGTGAATATGTCATCAGCTCCACCATGGAAGCTACCTTTGAGACAGGACCTTCTTATTCAAGGTCCATTCGAACATCCGAATCTGGTTTCCCTCCAACTGACGGCTTGGAGATTGAACGCTTGATTTTATCAAAGCGTGGGTTTTCAGATTCTGTAATAGATACTCTGATTCAGGCTAGAAAGCCTGTAACTAGAAAAATTTACCATAAAATATGGAAAAAATATATCTATTGGTGTGAATCTAAAGGATTCCCATGGAACAAGATAAAAATTCCTAACGTTCTATCCTTTCTACAAGAAGGTTTGGAGAAAGGATTATCTGCAAGTTCTCTGAAGGGACAGATCTCTGCTTTATCTGTTTTACTTCACAAAAGACTGGCAGCTGTGCCAGATGTTCAAGCATTTGTTCAGGCTCTTGTTAGGATCAAGCCTGTTTACAGACCTTTGACTCCTCCCTGGAGTCTAAATCTAGTTCTTTCAGTTCTTCAAGGGGTTCCGTTTGAACCCTTACATTCCGTAGATATTAAGTTATTATCTTGGAAAGTTTTGTTTTTGGTTGCAATTTCTTCTGCTAGAAGAGTTTCAGAGTTATCTGCTCTGCAGTGTTCTCCTCCTTATCTGGTGTTCCATGCAGATAAGGTGGTTTTGCGTACTAAGCCTGGTTTTCTTCCTAAAGTTGTTTCTAACAAAAATATTAACCAGGAGATAGTTGTTCCTTCTTTGTGTCCGAATCCAGTTTCAAAGAAGGAACGTTTGTTTCACAATTTGGACGTAGTCCGTGCTCTAAAATTCTATTTAGAGGCTACTAAAGATTTCAGACAAACATCTTCCTTGTTTGTTGTTTATTCTGGTAAAAGGAGAGGTCAAAAAGCGACTTCTACCTCTCTTTCCTTTTGGCTTAAAAAGCATTATCCGATTGGCTTATGAGACTGCCGGATGGCAGCCTCCTGAAAGAATCACAGCTCACTCTACTAGGGCTGTGGCTTCCACATGGGCCTTCAAGAACGAGGCTTCTGTTGACCAGATATGTAAGGCAGCGACTTGGTCTTCACTGCACACTTTTGCCAAATTTTACAAATTTGATACTTTTGCTTCTTCGGAGGCTATTTTTGGGAGAAAGGTTTTGCAAGCTGTGGTGCCTTCCGTTTAGGTGACCTGATTTGCTCCCTCCCTTCATCCGTGTCCTAAAGCTTTGGTATTGGTTCCCACAAGTAAGGATGACGCCGTGGACCGGACACACCTATGTTGGAGAAAACAGAATTTATGCTTACCTGATAAATTACTTTCTCCAACGGTGTGTCCGGTCCACGGCCCGCCCTGGTTTTTTTAATCAGGTCTGATGAATTATTTTCTCTAACTACAGTCACCACGGTATCATATGATTTCTCCTATGTATATTTCCTCCTGTCCGTCGGTCGAATGACTGGGGTAGGCGGAGCCTAGGAGGGATCATGTGACCAGCTTTGCTGGGACTCTTTGCCATTTCCTGTTGGGGAAGAGAATATCCCACAAGTAAGGATGACGCCGTGGACCGGACACACCGTTGGAGAAAGTAATTTATCAGGTAAGCATAAATTCTGTTATATATATATATATATATATATATATATATATATATATATATATATATATATATATATATATATTATCTGTTATCATTAAAACAAAATTGAGTACACCTGTTATTTCCAATTAGCCTAATTGTGTAAACATGGTTATAAAATGGCTTGTGAACACCAGATCTTTCTCAATTTTGGATCAATGGGTTGCATGTATGCATGTCTGCATTATGGTTTCACATGGATTAGAATTGCCTGCAGAATTAAAAAAAAATGACTGTAAGACTTGACAAAGATGGAAAATGATGCAGAAAGATTGGTGATCTAATAAAATAATTTAAAACACAGTTGCAGCAGTAATCAGGAGGCATAGAACAAGCCAAAGTACCATTAATCAAAGCCGAAGTGGCCATCCACCTAAAATGATGCCATAGACATTGCACTACTTGAACAATCTATTTCTGAAAAACAGACAAGCAAGTGCTTTATTTTGGGCTAGATTTATCAATTTGCAGATGGACAAGGATTACATGTTGTGTACCTGTTTGCATTCCATTGCAAATTGTAGAGCGCATTTGTTCTCTATATTTCCTTTAAATGTTTGATAAAAAACGTAAACTGCCTTTAGCGTAAGATATTTGCCCTCTCTCTCTTTCGATAATAAAATGCCTTTTGACCTAGTAATCAGTTGAAAGGAGAACTTAATAATATCATTAAAATATCACATTTCTTATTATTGGTTAAAGGGACTACTAAATACAAAATAATTGCATAATCAACAAGTGAATAATAAGATAATGCAGTAGCACTTACTATTTTAAATGGGAATAAGAATGTTTTTGGGACATATTTCAAAATAAACTTCAATTTTCTAGCCCCTGTATCATGTGACCGCAATCAGCCAATGACAGGCTCATGTACATATACACTGTGAACTCTTGCACATGCTCAGAAACAGCTGGTGCCTCAGGAAGTGGCTATTTAAAAAGCTTGTGCAAAATGTGGTAATGTAAGTAAATTGGAAAGTCTCTTAATACTGCATGCTCTATCTGAATTATGAAAGTTTGGCTTTAGTGTCCCATTTTAAAGAAAACATAATGATGACCCTGTTTAAAGCTTTGTTGCACAATGACCTAAAATTTTTTTTAAAAATATAAGAAGCATTGTTTAACTTATAAAAGAGGGAATAGTAAAATGAATTTGTTTTTACATTATTAATAGTTTTTTTTTATATTCAGCATAAACAAACTGAACAAAACAACAATACAGCATGTCAAATCATAAACACATATGATAAATACAACAAATAGGAAGGACAACTTCCATTATATGTTATGAATGCACCATTTTCAGAGAGATACATTGGCATAGTCCACCTGTAAACAAAAGTATCTCTGCATATGTCCCATATTACACAGTCAAAAGAAGCTCCTAAAGCAAAACTGATTTACATATTGAGAAACAACACAAAGAACAAACATCAGACGAAATCCTGTTTTAAATAAATAAGCATGCTAAAAGAACTCTGACAGTAGCATGGGTGTCAAATGAAACAAAAGGTAAAGGGAGTCCGTAGCTTATTTATAAAGGTGTAACACATGGATAAGAACTGGATGTTTCCTTTTGTGGGGGTAAGGGGGAATGAGAAAAGAGAGGAAAAAAAAAAGGGGGGTGGGTCCGAGTTTGAGCAAGAAACAGAAAGCTAAGATTTTAGAGATCTGCTATTTCAGATCTGTCAAGATAAAAGTCCCAGATATTATCTAAAAATTATCTAAATTTTGGTTGATGCTTTTCTCCATTTTGGCAAAATAATCAATGGTTCTTAATTACATTAATAACATTACAGGCTGTTTCCAATTTCTCGCTATAGAAATTTTTATAGCTGCAAAAATGAAAACAGCAAGAGGCCTATTTATCAAGCCGTCAACCGCAAATATGCTGGAATTCCGCAGCGTAATTGTGGCGAGCTTGATTCCACTTATTTATCAACCCTACAGACCGGCAAAAGTTGAAATCTGTGACGTAACATACGATCCGCCGGTCTCAGTCCGACACAGATCGACACTTACGTCATTACAGATGTTCCGAATGCAAATTCGGCACTATCTGATGACTTTTGCAAGTTAGCAAATACCTACCAGGTACGCTCGCCACTATTCCGGCCCAGCGACCCTGGTTTTCAATCCCTGGAGATGGGAGATGCCATAGGAATCAATGGGAGTCTGAAAGCAGCGAAAGCTCATGTTCGCTGCTGCCCGATATCCCATTGATTCCTATGGGAGAATAAAAGTTACGTTTACACCTAACACCCTAACATAACCCCCGAGTCTAAACACCCCTAATCTGCCACCCGCTACACTGCCACCACCTACATTATACTTATTAACCCCTAATCTGCTGCCCCCTACACCGCCGCCACCTACATTATACTTATTAACCCCTAATCTGCCGCCCCGACACCGCCGCCACCTACATAAAGTTATTAACCCCTATTGTGTCGCTCCTGGAGCCCACCGCAACTAAATAAATGTATTAACCCCTAAATCCCTGGCCTCCCACATCACTAGCACTTACTAAAAATATTAACCCCTAAACTGCCAGCCCCCCACATCGCCATAAACTAAATTAAACTATTAACCCCTAAACCTAACAACCCGCTAACTTTATATTAAATATTAACTCATCCCTATCTTATAATAAATTTAAACTTACCTTTAGATTTAAATTAAACTATATTAAACTATTAATTAACCTACCCTAACTATTATACTAAATTACATTAAACTATATTAAACTAATAATTAATCTACCATAACTATTATACTAAATTATATTAAACTAGATTAAACTATGAATTAACCTACCCTAACTATTATACTAAATTACATTAAACTATATTAAACTAATAATTAATCTACCCTAACTATTAGACTAAAATTACATCAAACTACAAATTAAATTAACTATATTATATATTCAAACACCTAACCCTACTCAAATAATTTAAATCTACACTAAAAAATTACTATGTTACAAAAAAATAAATAAACACTAAGTTACACAAAATAAAAAATAAATTATCAAAGATTTAAACTAATTACACCTAATCTAAGGGCCCTATGAAAATAAAAAAGCCCCCCAAAATAAAAAAAACCCTTAGCCTACAATAAACTACAAATTGCCCCAAAGAAATCAGCTCTTTTACCTGTAAATAAAAAATACAAATACCCCCCCAACAGTAAAATCCACCACCCACACAACCAACCCCCCCCAAATAAAAACCTAACTAAAAAAACCTAAGCTCCCCATTGCCCTGAAAAGGGCATTTGTATGGGCATTGTCCTTAAAAGGGCATTTAGCGTCGGTTGGAGGGTTCTGGTGGAGGAGGAGCAAGCAGGTGTAGCTGAGCTCCAATCTCCAGTCCCACAGCTGCTGGTGGTGTGTTTTTCGTGCCTCTCCCTAGGTTGGGAGCTCGCTTACAGGACCGTAATTGGCACCACTCAAGGAACCCCCACAGCGGCACTACATCCCGCTGAGCAAACAAGCAAGCTGCGAGACATATGTTACAACTAGTCTCATATGAAGAGATCTAAGTATTCCTCCCTACACCTATCTATGCTGAGAATGCCTATTATATTGCATACCGGCTTCTCTATCTAAAGACAAAAAAGGAAAAAACTGTATGCGCTGTCATATACTCAAAAGCCACCTACTTGTATGCCCTGAGCTTCCTGGAAGCTTACTCCCTTGCTCCCGCAACTTTGAACCCCCTCACCTGCATCCTCTTTTTCACCTGTGCCAGTCCGGACTTTAACCGGAACGTGAAGAGCCATTTCCCACCTGCTCCGCGATCATTGTAGGACCTGACCTGGTTCCTGGCGACGCCCCCCCATCTCCCACCGGTGCTGCGTGATATAGGGGGATCTTGCAGGGGCATTGTAAAGGGGAAAAGCAACCCAGATCGTGAACCGGCTTAACGATCTCACTGCCGGGGCCCCTCCTCCCTCCTCTCCCACCGTTGCTGCGCGAGAGGAGGTAGACTATGGATACTGAGAAGGAACAGTGAGGGGAAACTTCCTGGAGGTGCGGCAACCGAGGGAGTCTTCTGGCAGCTAATTTCGGAGAAGGACTTACGACAGCACACTGGTGTAGGAGCGGGTGAGTCTGAAAAGCTGTTGCAGGGAGAGGGCACAGGGAGAGACTCTCTATTTGGGGGCTATTGCTGTGGATAAAAGGAAAAGAGGAAGAGAGCAAGGTGATAGAGGAGAAAGAAGGAAAACAAGCCTTAGGAATAAGGGAACAGCTTACCTGAATGACCTTCAAGGAAAGCGGAGGAAATTAAGCTATAATAATAACTATCTGGCTGGAAACAACAGTTAGGTTAAAGACTCACACAACAGCTCAGAACTGTATGATATCAAGCTAGAAGGAAAACTAGCTACTAAAAAGGAGAATTTTGGCTCTATTTTTCTGTTTCTTTTGTTTCATTCTTTTCTTAACTATTGGTATTTTTTCTCCTCCTCTCCTCTTTTTTTGACCCAAGTCATTTGAGATAAAAGCTATAAACTGAACTAAAAAGAGGAAATTAAGGTTATTTAGCTCAATGGAATAAGTTTTGAACAATTGTATTCAAAGAATGAGATTACTATATTGGCATTGTATGATGATTTACTAGTAGAGATGAAATTCTGTGCCCTCCTTAACTTTAACTATCTTACCCTGTGTCAGAATTACTTACGCCTAGATTTAGAGTTTTGTCGGTAATGACCCGCGTAGCTAACGCTGGCTTTTTTCTGGCCGCACCTTTTAAATACTGCTGGTATTTAGAGTTCACAGAATGGCTGCGTTAGGCTCCAAAAAGGGAGCGTACAGGCATATTTACCGCCACTGCAACTCTCGATACCAGAGTTGCTTACGGACACGGCCAGCTTCAAAAACGTGCTCGTGTACGATTCCCCCATAGAAAACAATGGTGCTGTTTTAGCTGAAAAAAAACCTAACACCTGCAAAAAAGCCGCGTTCAGCTCCTAACACAGCTCCATTGTTTCCTATGTGGAAACACTTCCTACGTCTGCACCTAACACTCTAACATGTACCCCGAGTCTAAACACCCCTAACCTTACACTTATTAACCCCTAATCTGCCGCCCCGCTATCGCTGACCCCTGCATATTATTTTTAACCCCTAATCTGCCGCTCCGTACACCCCCGCCACCTACATTATCCCTATGTACCCCTAATCTGCTGCCCTAACATTGCCGACCCCTATATTATATTTATTAACCCCTAATCTGCCGCCCCCAACGTCGCCTCCACCTAACTACACTTATTAACCCCTAATCTACCGACCGGACCTGAGCGCTACTATAATAAATGTATTAACCCCTAATCCGCCTCACTCCCGCCTCAATAACCCTATAATAAATAGTATTAACCCCTAATCTGCCCTCCCTAACATTGCCGACACCTAACTTCAAGTATTAACCCCTAATCTGTCGACAGGAGCTCACTGCTACTCTAATAAATTTATTAACCCCTAAAGCTAAATCTAACTTTAACCCTAACACCCCCCTAAATTAAATATAATTTAAATCTAACAAAATAAATTAACTCTTATTAAATAAATTATTCCTATTTAAAGCTAAATACTTACCTGTAAAATAAACCCTAATATAGCTACAATATAAATTATAATTATATTATAGCTATTTTAGGATTTATATTTATTTTACAGGTAACTTTGTATTTATTTTAACCAGGTACAATAGCTATTAAATAGTTAAGAACTATTTAATAGCTAAAATAGTTAAAATAATTACAAAATTACCTGTAAAATAAATCCTAACCTAAGTTACAATTAAACCTAACACTACACTATCAATAAATTAATTAAATAAAATACCTACAATTATCTACAATTAAACCTAACACTACACTATCAATAAATTAATTAAATACAATTCCTACAAATAAATACAATGAAATAAACTAACTAAAGTACAAAAAATAAAAAAGAACTAAGTTACAAAAAATAAAAAAATATTTACAAACATTAGAAAAAAATTACAACAATTTTAAACTAATTACACCTACTCTAAGCCCCCTAATAAAATAACAAAGACCCCCAAAATAAAAAAATGCCCTACCCTATTCTAAATTACAAAAGTTCAAAGCTCTTTTACCTTACCAGCCCTGAACAGGGCCCTTTGCGGGGCATGCCCCAAGAAATTCAGCTCTTTTGCCTGTAAAAAAACACATACAATACCCCCCCAACATTACAACCCACCACCCACATACCCCTAATCTAACCCAAACCCCCCTTAAATAAACCTAACACTAAGCCCCTGAAGATCTTCCTACCTTATCTTCACCTCACCGGGTATCACCAATCGGTCCTGGCTCCAAAATCTTCATCCAACCCAAGCGGGGCCTGGCGATCCATAATCCTGCGGCTGAAGAGGTCCAGAAGAGGCTCCAAGGTCTTCATCCTATCCGGCAAGAAGAGGCGATCCAGACCGGCAACCATCTTGATCCAAGCGGCATCTTCTATCTTCATCCGATGAGGACCAGCTCCATCGTGAAGACCTTCAGCGCGGATCAATCTTCTTCCAACGACGTCCAGCTGAAGAATGACGGTTCCTTTAAGGGACGTCATCCAAGATGGCGTCCCTCGAATTCCGATTGGCTGATAGGATTCTATCAGCCAATCGGAATTAAGGTAGGAAAATTCTGATTGGCTGATGGAATCAGCCAATCAGAATCAAGTTCAATCCGATTGGCTGATCCGATCAGCCAATCAGATTGAGCTCGCATTCTATTGGCTCTTCCGATCAGCCAATAGAATGCAAGCTCAATCTGATTGGCTGATCGGATCAGCCAATCGGAATTCGAGGGACGCCATCTTGGATAATTTTGTAATTATTTTAACTATTTTAGCTATTAAATAGTTCTTAACTATTTAATAGCTATTGTACCTGGTTAAAATAAATACAAAGTTACCTGTAAAATAAGTATAAATCCTAAAATAGCTATAATATAATTATAATTTATATTGTAGCTATATTAGGGTTTATTTTACAGGTAAGTATTTAGCTTTAAATAGGAATAATTTATTTAATAAGAGTTAATTTATTTCGTTAGATTTAAATTATATTTAATTTAGGGGGGTGTTAGTGTTAGGGTTAGACTTAGCTTTAGGGGTTAATAAATTTATTAGAATAGCGGTGAGCTCCAGTCGGCAGATTAGGGGTTAATACTCGAAGTTAGGTGTTGGCGATGTTAGGGAGGGCAGATTAGGGGTTAATACTATTTATTATAGGGTTATTGAGGCGGGAGTGAGGCGGATTAGGGGTTAATAACTTTATTATAGTAGCTGTGCGGTCCGCTCGGCAGATTAGGGGTTAATAAGTGTAGGCAGGTGGAGGCGACGTTGAGGGGGCAGATTAGGGGTTAATAAATATAATATAGGGGTCGGCGGTGTTAGGGGCAGCAGATTAGGGGTACATAAGGATAACGTAGGTGGCGGTCGGCAGATTAGGGGTTAATTATTGTAGGTAGCTGGCGGCGATGTTGTGGGGGGCAGGTTAGGGGTTAATAAATATAATATAGGGGTTGGCGGTGTTAGGGGCAGAAGATTAGGGGTACATAAGTATAACGTAGGTGGCAGTCGGCAGATTAGGGGTTAAAAAAATTTAATTGAGTGGCGGCGATGTGGGGGGACCTCGGTTTAGGGGTACATAGGTAGTTTATGGGTGTTAGTGTACTTTAGAGCACAGTAGTTAAGAGCTTTATAAACCGGCGTTAGCCCATAAAGCTCTTAACTACTGACTTTTTTCTGCGGCTGGAGTTTTGTCGTTAGAATTCTAACGCTCACTTCAGACACGACTCTAAATACCGGAGTTAGAAAGATCCCATTGAAAAGATAGGATACGCAATTGACGTAAGGGGATCTGCGGTATGGAAAAGTCGCGGCTGCAAAGTGAGCGTTAGACCCTTTCCTGACTCCAAATATCGGCGGTAGCCTAAAACCAGCGTCTAACGCTGGTTTTCACGGCTACCGCCAAACTCTAAATCTAGGCCTTAGTTTGGCTTCCATACAAAACGAATCCTTGAGATGCCCTATAAATGATAAGCAAATATCTACTGGGTTAAAAGCTGAAACACTTCAGAATCTTTTCTGTCTCTCAATAGAAACATAGTAGGTTGTTACATAATTGACACAAATACCACTACACAGGGAGACCTAAGAGGCTACTTTTTTGTCTAACAGAGAGTCTGGGTTTCTCAGAGAACAAATTATATTATGCTAATTTGCTCTAGGGAAAATGATTTAAGTATATATTTTGAAAGGCTGTCTCTGTTTTTTCTAAATAAGAATAACCCAAAGAAAATTAATACTTTGAAGGGGCTATAAACTTAACTATTCAAGAACTTATCTAAGAGCCCTATTACTGCTTATGAGTTATGATATCTTGGAGCCTGGGCTTCTGGGGCCTACATATTTCTTTCTCTTCTCTCTTTCATAATTCTGCCTGTTACGAGAGAAATAATCTCTTTTGTCTAGAGAAATATGTACTGTAACTTGTGAAAATTACAAAAAGCTGCTAAGATACAATAAGGGTAATATTACACCCTGGAGCGATTAGTGAATTAGCAATACAACGCTAAATTGCTTATTGGGAAAGAGTTAAGTGTATTTATCATTCAATACTGAAATTTGTGCAAAGTGCAAAAGGTTGCTAAAATATAATAAGGGTAACAGCACACCTTGGGGCGATTAGTGAATTAGCAACACAACACTAAACTGTCTAATTGGAAAGAGTTAAGTGTTCTTACTATTCACAAGGCTACTTGAGATAAGGATGCTGAGCCCTTGTCTTGAAGATTTTTTATAAATGTAACACTGTCACTCGTGGCAAGCTTTGCAATTTAAACTACAGAAGTGAAGAAAGTAAAGCTGCAACTGAAATAGAAATAACAGAGGCTTAATTATAAACTATTACCTACTGATAAATAAAAAATAAGTCCTGCAGAAGGGAGACTAGTACTATAGCTTTGGGATTCAAATAATTAAAGGGACATTAAACACTAAATACATGCTAGATAGAATGATGCATTCAAAGAAAAGATTAGTCCATTAGTAACATGTAGATGTATTTTTTAAAGTTTCATTAGTTGTTTAAAAAGTGACAAAATAAGTGCAAAGGTTTAGTGTCTATAAAACACTGGGAGCTGCCATGTTGTAACTTGTGTTACCTTCTCTGCTGTGGCCAATTAGGGACCATTATAAATAGGTCACTAGAGTGTGCAGCCAATGGTTGTGCTGGATTTAACAGTGTTCTGCACTTCCATTTCTAACAGGAACTGAAAAGCTCACAATTTCAGAATGGAATTACAGGACAAAATAAATAATGAAAGTATATAGCAGAGCTGTTTTATATATACAATTTATCATTTTATATTACCATCTCAAAGTGTTTAATGTCCCTTTAAAGAATACAAGCCCCAAAGACTTAAACTCTAGAAAGTAGAGGAAACTTTTACAAGAGAGATAGTTGTCTGTTTTGATATAAGTTTCTACTGTCTTGCAGCTATAGCGAGGGGGAAAGAAGAAAAATCACTCTATTGGTACTTTCACTATCTACACAAGCTATAATCCACAATTCATCAAATTAATTTAGAAACACTTTTTGTCTTTCTTTGGCCATAGGCACAAACCATCACTTATCACAAAGATTAATATCCTTAATCTTCCCAGCACTCCACACCTCATAAACTCACTTGAATCACCTTTTATAACACCCACACCTTTTTTTTTTTTTTTTATCACAAATACACCATAACTTTACACAAATCACCACTTATACACATGGATAAATACCTTCACAATCATTCGAAAAATTCCCCCCCAGCTATGGCAGGAAGACAGAGAGATAAAAAAAACAAAGCGACTTATGAAACTTCAACAGAAGCACACACACTTTTTACAAACCCTTCTCCAGGGGAGTCATTAGATATTCAAACCATAGTAAGCAAGATCTCAGACGCCCTAGCTCCTAAATTTGAGGCTTTAAAAGTAGAGATTAAGCAAGATATACCATCTTTAACAAATGAGGTAAAACAATTCTCTCAGAGACTCTCTGAAGCGGAGCAAAGGATCTCAGACCTAGAGGACACCAATATGACCTACAAAAATAGCCTTGATGCCCTAAACATAACAGTTTCCAAAATGCAGAGTAAAATAGAAGATCTGGAGAACAGATCTAGAAGGAATAATCTGAGAATTATTGGAGTCCCCGAGGAAAAACAATACGAGAATCTAGATAAATTTCTTACGGAGACATTCCCCAGACTACTTCAAATTCCAGATTCCTATCCTAAGATAGTAATTGAAAGGGCCCATAGGATAGGCACACCTACACTAAATAAAAACAATCCGAGACCAAGGCCCATAATTGCTAAGGTTCTGAACTTCCAGCATAAAATGGCAATTCTCCAAGCTTTCCGCAAGCATCAACCTATCTTATTAGGTGATGTAAAAATTCTTATTTTTCAGGACTACTCAGCAGAAGTAGCATCAAGAAGAAGGGAGATTGCCCCAATATGCTCAAGGTCCATAAACCAAGGTATACGAGCAACTTTACTTTACCCAGCAAAACTAAAAATACAGAGGGAGGGATGCACATTCTTTTATGACTAAGCACAGGATGCAGCTAAATTATTTGAGGAGATATTTCCTCCGGGAAATGGTTAAAAATAAACAAAATAATTTAGTTAAAGCTGACATTCTACGTACCGTATACTGATTAGAATATTAGAAAATAAAGAGAAGGAGGGAAGTTGGGGCAAACTTCCTCCAGCAGCTTGTTTAGAATGGGATAATGTATGTATAATTGTAAATTCGTGGTTCGTCTTTTTTTTTTTTTAAACATTTTAATATTTTTATGTTTATATGGCTACTGATAATAAATTTAAATTAATCTCCTGGAACATAGGAGGCCTTACCTCACCCATTAAACGAAAGGCAATACTATCTTATCTGAGGAAGAATTATGCTGATCTGGCCTTCTTGCAAGAAACTCATTTAAAAGCTGAAGAAGTGCTTAAATTGAAGACTTCTTGGGTTAAAGAAGTTTTATTTTCTGCTTCCTCCAATAGAAAGAGCGGAGTGGCGATCCTCCTGGGGAAAAAACTCTGCTTTGAGATTTTACATGTAGATACAGATCAAGAAGGAAGGTACATAATTGCAAAGATTAAAACTCTTTATACTTTCTGTAATGTTTATGCTCCAAATGTTTTCAATTCCTCCTTTTGGGACATACTTCAAAACAGGCTCATGTTATGTGCAGAGGGCTACCTAGTTCTTGGCGGCGATTTTAACATGGCCCTAAAGCATCCTTTAGATAAATTAAGGCAGAGCTCTCACACTAAAAAAACTAAAAGAGATAATCTGGAAACAAAGTTATTCAATACACAAATACACATAGAAACATTCCAAAGCTTCTCTCTATAATCCAAAAATGTGGATCGTTCTCAGGTTACATTGTCAACTCTGCAAAATCAGAGCTTCTTTGGATTAAACAAACCCAAGACTCACCTACATCTATTCCTTTCAATGTTGTTCAGGATTCCTTCAAATGTTTAGGTATTTGGATATCATCTAATCCTGACAACTGGTACTCTCTGAATATACTTCCGGTTTTAGCTAGTGTTAAGGAAACGCTAAAAAACTGGCAGAATCTCCCACTGTCAATGTCGGGCCGCATAGCCTTGTACCAAATGTCCCTCCTCCCCAGAATTCTCTATGTTCTTCAGAATACTCCCCTGCTTCTTAGAACAAAAGATGTTACTTCATTTAATTCTACCTTACGAATATTTATTTGGCAGAAGAGAAAACACAGAATTTCGTTAGCTAGACTAGTTCTACCTAGAGATCAGGGAGGACTCTCTCTCCCCGATCTACGTTTATAAAGGAAGTGCAGAATTATTAGGCAAGTTGTATTTTTGAGGATTAATTTTATTATTGAACAACAACCATGTTCTCAATGAACCCAAAAAACTCATTAATATCAAAGCTGAATAGTTTTGGAAGTAGTTTTTAGTTTGTTTTTAGTTATAGCTATTTTAGGGGGATATCTGTGTGTGCAGGTTACTATTACTGTGCATAATTATTAGGCAACTTAACAAAAAACAAATATATACCCATTTCAATTATTTATTTTTACCAGTGAAACCAATATAACATCTCAACATTCACAAATATACATTTCTGACATTCAAAAACAAAACAAAAACAAATCAGTGACCAATATAGCCACCTTTCTTTGCAAGGACACTCAAAAGCCTGCCATCCATGGATTCTGTCAGTGTTTTGATCTGTTCACCATCAACATTGCGTGCAGCAGCAACCACAGCCTCCCAGACACTGTTCAGAGAGGTGTACTGTTTTCCCTCCTTGTAAATCTCCCATTTGATGATAGACCACAGGTTCTCAATGGGGTTCAGATCAGGTGAACAAGGAGGCCATGTCATTAGATTTTCTTCTTTTATACCCTTTCTTGCCAGCCACGCTGTGGAGTACTTGGACGCGTGTGATGGAGCATTGTCCTGCATGAAAATCATGTTTTTCTTGAAGGATGCAGACTTCTTCCTGTACCACTGCTTGAAGAAGGTGTCTTCCAGAAACTGGCAGTAGGACTGGGAGTTGAGCTTGACTCCATCCTCAACCCGAAAAGGCCCCACAAGCTCATCTTTGATGATACCAGCCCAAACCAGTACTCCACCTCCACCTTGCTGGCGTCTGAGTCGGACTGGAGCTCTCTGCCCTTTACCAATCCAGCCACGGGCCCATCCATCTGGCCCATCAAGACTCACTCTCATTTCATCAGTCCATAAAACCTTAGAAAAATCAGTCTTGAGATATTTCTTGGCCCAGTCTTGACGTTTCAGCTTGTGTGTCTTGTTCAGTGGTGGTCGTTTTTCAGCCTTTCTTACCTTGGCCATGTCTCTGAGTATTGCACACCTTGTGCTTTTGGGCACTCCAGTGATGTTGCAGCTCTGAAATATGGCCAAACTGGTGGCAAGTGGCATCTTGGCAGCTGCACGCTTGACTTTTCTCAGTTCATGGGCAGTTATTTTGCGCCTTGGTTTTTCCACACGCTTCTTGCGACCCTGTTGACTATTTTGAATAAAACGCTTGATTGTTCGATGATCACGCTTCAGAAGCTTTGCAATTTTAAGAGTGCTGCATCCCTCTGCAAGATATCTCACTATATTTGACTTTTCTGAGCCTGTCAAGTCCTTCTTTTGACCCATTTTGCCAAAGGAAAGGAAGTTGCCTAATAATTATGCACACCTGATATAGGGTGTTGATGTCATTAGACCACACCCTTTCTCATTACAGAGATGCACATCACCTAATATGCTTAATTGGTAGTAGGCTTTTGAGCCTATACAGCTTGGAGTAAGACAACATGCATAAAGAGGATGATGTGGTCAAAATACTCATTTGCCTAATAATTCTGCACTCCCTGTATAATCAAGTATTTCTGGCATGAATCATAGCAGATTGGTTTACTAATAGCAATTATATTACAAATGGGGAACTAGAGAGTAATATGGTACATCCTTACTCATTGGTAGCACTGATCCACTGTAACAGCAAAATAATTCCTATTGAAATAAAGAAGATGAGCTCCATTTATAACCCAATCTCCACTTGGAGAAAGATCTGTCTTGCTCTTCACATAAACACTGAGGTCTCAGGACATGTCCCAATATTGAATAATCCACAGTTCTTAGCAGGGGTACAGTCAGCTTTTCCAAATGGGGATCACTTGGTCTGGTAAAACTTGAACAATTCTTAGATTTTGAGAGGAGATGCATTGTCTTTTGATTCCCTTAAACAGGAGTTCTTCATTCCTAATAAAAATTTCTTTGCCTATTTGCAGGTGAGACACTTCGCTCTTAAGCAGATTGCTGATTATGGATGGGAATGGTCTCTTGGAGAGTTAGAAAAGTGGCTGATATTATTTAAAAATGGGTTTACATCAATCTCTTTTATTTATCAAACTTTGACTGCTTCCAAAGGCCCTGCTATCCTGGAGAAACTCCACTCTAAATGATCCTTAATGCTTCAACAGGACTTCTTAGATCCAGCCCTTCTTACTTTCTCGATTCAGGAGACCTTCCGGGTTACTGTCTCAGCTACTTGGAGGGAGTCACACTTAAGGCTTCTTCATATGACTTATTTCACTCCAGAAAAAGGTTCTAAATGTAGGAACTTGGGGTTCAATAAATGCCCCAAATGCTCATTTCCATCCGCTGGCCTAATGCACATGATCTGGGACTGTCCAAAAATTCATAACTTTTGATTAAAAGTTCAATATTGGCTTAATAACATAGTCAGGGTTCCTTCTTTCACACTTTCCCCCAGGAGGATAGTCTTCTTTGCTGATAATGTCACTCCATCACATCACACTAGCAAAATTATAAGCATGGATATCCTAGCGGTTAGATATTTGATATTAAAGAAATTGAAACTAAAAGCCACTCCGAGCTTAACTGAAGTCAAAAATTGCCTAAAGAAGCAATGTATCATTGAACAACTTGACACTAACTTGCAAAACGATAAAGACATAAAGAACTTCTTCTCTAAATGGTCACAATTTATCAAAGCACTGCCCCCTAGCGAGATTGAGTATATAATCTATCCTTTTAAAGACAGTGAACTTATTTTACTAGGGATATGGTAAACTCCAAATATATCTTATCTCCTTGCCCCACCTGGAAATTGATCCAGCCCCCCCCCCCCTTTTTTTTTCTCTTCTGTTGTTTTTTTTATTAGTTTTATTATGGTGCTGTCTGTTTTTGTCCTTGTCTGTGTCAATGTCTTACCTTGGTAGGATTCTTGTTTTTTTTATGTAGCTGTGATCGACTTTGCTCTATTAAGGAACCTTGTACGACCACAACTGTTTGTCTGGAAAAATAAGAAATTTTTTTTTGGTTTCCAGCAAGGGGTAAATAAGATGAGCTCAGGTTTTATATTAGGCTATAAGGTTATTACTCGCCAGAACTAGTGATAGATTCAACCTGGCTTAAATACTTTTTCTTTGTTTTCTTTTACTTAAGGGGAGAGTTTATTAGGAAGCATGTATAAATTTACAAGAAGACCTGGAAAAAGGTTTTTGCATTCTGTTCTCTTTTGTTCTCCCATTACTTTCCTTTGTAAGCTTGATTTGTAATATATCCCCTATTCTGTAAACAATGTGTTAAACCCTGTTCTTTTTTCTGTACCCCGAACTGGATTACCAATAAAAGAATATAATATAAAAAAGGGCATTTAGCTCTATTGCAGCCCAAAACCATAATCTAAAAATAAAACACACCCAATACATCCTTAAAAATCCTAACACTAACCCCTGAAGATTCACTTACAGTTTTGAAGATCCGACATCCATCCTCCTATTGGCTATTCCAATCAGCCAATAGAATGCAAGCTCAATCCTATTGGCTGATTGGATCAGTCAATAGGATGAAAGCTCAATCCTATTGGCTGATTTCAACAGCCAATAGGATTTTTTCAACTTTAATTCCAATTGGCTGATAGAATTCTATCAGCCAATAGGAATCTAAGGGACGCCATCTTGGATGACATCATTTAAAGGAACCTTCATTTGGGAAGAAGATGTTGTAAGAAGAGGATGCTCCGCGTCGGATGTCTTGAAGATGGAGCCGCTCCGCGCCGGATGGATAAAGATAGAAGATGCCGTCTGGGTGAAGACTTCTGCAGGCTTGGATGAAGACTTCGGCCGCTTGAATGAAGACTTCTGCCGGCTTCTTGGAGGATAGATGTTGGATCTTCAAAACTGTAAGTGAATCTTCAGGGGTTAGTGTTAGGATTTTTTAAGGGTGTATTGGGTGAGTTTTTTTTTTAGATTATGGTTTTGGGCTGCAATAGAGCTAAATGCCCATACAAATGCCCTTTTCAGGGCAATGGGGAGCTTAGGTTTTTTAATTAGGTTTTTATTTGGGGGGGTTGGTTGTGTGGGTGGTGGGTTTTACTGTTGGGGAGGTATTTGTATTTTTTATTTACAGGTAAAAGAGCTGATTTCTTTGGGGCAATGCCCCGCAAAAGGCCCTTTTAAGGGCTATTTGTAGTTTATTGTAGGCTAGGGTTTTTTTTATTTTGGGGGGCTTTTTTATTTTCATAGGGCCCTTAGATTAGGTGTAATTAGTTTAAATCGTTGATAATTTCTTTTTTATTTTGTGTAACTTAGTGTTTAATTTTTTTGTAACTTAGTGTTTGTTATTTTTTGTAACTTAGTTGTTAGTTTTTTGTAACTTAGTAATTTTTTAGAGTAGATTTAAATTATTTGAGTAGGGTTAGGTGTTTAAATATATAATATAGTTATTTTAATTTGTAGTTTAATGTAATTTTAGTCTAATAGGGTAGATTAATTATTAGTTTAATATAGTTTAATGTAATTTAGTATAACAGTTAGGGTAGGTTAATTAATAGTTTAATATAGTGTAATGTAATTTTAGTATAATAGTTAGGGTAGGTTAATTATTAGTTTAATATAGTTTAATTTAATTCAAAATGTAAGTTTAAATTTATTATAAGATAGGGATGAGTTAATATTTAATGTACAGTTAGCGGGTTGTTAGGTTTAGGGGTTAATAGCTTAATTTAGTTTATGGCGATGTGGGGGGCTGGCAGTTTAGGGGTTCTTAACTTTATTTAGTTTCGGTGGGCTCCGTGAGCGGCGGGATAGGGGTTAATAACATAATGTAGGTGGTGGCGGTGTAGGGGGCGGCAGATTAGGGGTTAAGAACATAATGTAGGTGGTGGCGGGGTCCGGGAGCGGCGGGATAGGGGTTAATAAGTTTATTAGAGTTGCGGTGGGCTCTGGGAGCGGCAGTTTAGGGGTTAATAACTTTATTTCATTGCGGCGGGGTTGGGGATCGGCGGGATAGGGGTTAATAACTTTATTTAATTGCGATGGGGTCCGGGGGTGGCAGGATAGGGGTTAAACAGTTTAGTATAGTGGCGGTGCTTAGTGACAGTATACAAATAAAGCTGTTAAAAAGCCGAAAAGCAGCGAGATCGATGACTGTTAGTTAACAACAGTCCGCTGCTCATCACCCCGTACTTGGTGCGCGGCTTTTTGTCAGCTTTTTTTGTTTGGAGATCGTATTCAGGTCCATGGCCGCGATGTTAGGTGATGTCAGGCGAGCGTATTGGTGCCGGCGAATGCAGCACAGTTGATGGCTTGATAAATAGGCCTCCAAGACTTTTTGGTATTTTGGCAATTTAGCAGGTATAATATTTAAAAAAGCAGCCTCAGGACTCATTCGATGTGTTAATATTTGTTCCCAATATTAAGTTAGCTTGGAACAACTCCACCAAATATGTAAACCTAACTTCTGTTTTCTACACTGGTTAAAGGGACAGTCAATTCAAAAAATGTTATTGTTTAAAATATAGATAATCCCTTTATTACCCATTCCCCAGTGTTGCACAGAAAACATGGTTATATTAATACACTGTTTATCTCTGTGATTATCTTGTTTCTAAGCATCTTCTGACAGCCCTCTGATCACATGACATTAAATGTATCTATTGACTTGCTTTTAAGCCAATTAGTGCTGTGTTGTTAGAATCCATGGGCATCAGCACAATGTTATCTATATGGCTCATAGGAACTAGCTTCCCCTGTTGTGAAAAACAAATACAAAAGCACATGACCATGGGGCTGTCTTTAGTGACTTAGAAATTTAGAGGTTTAAATGTTATAAAGTAAATTAATATAACCATGTTTTTTGTGTAAAGCTGGGGAATGGGTAGTAAAGGCATTGGGGCCCATTTATCAAGCTCCGGATGGACCTTAAGGGCCCATGTTTCTGGCGAGCCTACAGGCTCGCCAAAACAGCAGTTATGAAGCAGCGGTTTAAAGAGCTCTGAGCAGGAGGACAGACATCGCTGGAATTAAACCTGATCGAGTACGATTGGGTTGATTGAAACCCCCCTGCTGGTGGCTGATTGGCCGCGAATCTGCAGGGGGCAGCATTGCACCAGCAGCTCACAAGAGCTGCTGGTGCAATGCTGAATACTGAGAGCGTATTGCTCTCCGCATTCAGCGAGGTCTGGTGGACCTGATCCGCACTGTCGGATCAGGTCCGCCAGAGCTTTGATAAATATCCCCCCATTATCTATCTTTTTAAACATTAAGAATTTTTATGTTGACTGTACCTTAAGAATCTTGTCTGAGATAGCCATTTTAAGATCCTTCTCCCAGGACATAACTTGCCAGATGTTATCATTTTTATTGATGCAATTTGACACAACCAACATACCTCACTGAAACTCCACTTATTGAGGAGAGTTCTAACTTCCTGTAAAAGGGGTTCATAATTCTTATCCCTGACCAGTTGAAGATTTGGACCTAGCTTAACATCTAAGTGCGTTATTGTGTCAGTAGACCACATAAAGTCATAACTATCTTGTAAGACCTCAAGTTCAAATTTGGGAATATTCATTGGCAAAGCTTTCATTTTAGAAAGATTGATATTGTAATAGCTGAGTTTACCAAACAAATCAATAACCTCAAAGACTGAGGTGATCGAGCCAATGGGGTTGGACAAAAACAAGGTGATGTCACAAGTGTGAACTTCTCACATTCTACACTCACTGACGTTCCTGAAATTCTGTTGGATAACCTAATTGCTTGAGCTTGAGGCTCTTTTGCCAGGGAAAAAATAAAAGTGGAGAGAGGACAGCCCTTACGGGTTCCATTAGAGATAGGAAATACTGTACAGCAGAACACTATATCTTTAATTCTGGCTTGTGGATTAGAGACTGGTCATCCACAAGAACATGTTGGTGATCCATGACACCATCAAGCAGTGAGTCCAAAAGTCAGTAAAGAAATAATCCAATCTAGAACATAAACAGTGGGGTTTAGAGAAAATGTGAAACCTCTATCACATGGGTGAAAACAATGCCAGATGTCATAGATATTACATTCAGATTTCTGAATTTAGTGGCAGTATTTATCGAATAAGTGTCCACACATTTACCCTTCTATTCTCTCTTATCAATATCCGGATTCCAAATGATGTTAAAATCTCCCACTAAAATAAAGATATGTGTCTTAATACTTTCAATTTTGTGTCAGGACATGTTTTTAAGAAACTGGACTGAGTCTGGTTAGGGGCCTAGAGGTTAACCAAAGTGAATAATTGTCCATTAAGCTTATAAAGCAGAATTATGCATAAACCCTAAGTATCATTCTCTAAATAAATCTGTTCAAATTCAACACTAATGTAATAGAATAGCCAGTAAATGAGGCTGATATACAATTAGAATAGTCTAGTGATCTATAGGGGTTCTGCAATTGAATCGGCCAATGGGTTTCCTGTAAGAATTTTACTATTGCCTTAAGGGACTTCTTATAGTTCATCAGTAAACTTCTTTTTGTAGACAGGTTAAGATCTTTGGCATTATAAGAAATGAACGTTAAAATTTCTCGTAAATTTAGCATATTGACTGAGAGAGGAAAAAAAAGCAGAAGAAAAGAAAGGAGAAAAGACTTACCCCACCTGAGAAACAAATACGAAGTAGACGTCACCCAATAGAAGTCTCAACTCTTAAAGGGACAGTATACATTCATTTTCATATAACTGCATGTAGCAGACACTAATATAAAGCACAGTATGCATAAATTCTAATATAAAAATCCAGTATAAAACATTTTAAAAACATATTTAGAAGCTCTCAATTTAGCACTGTTGATTTGATAAGGCTAGGACACCCACTGAGATGGGCTGGAAAGCAAAAAGAGCAGAGACCCCCTCCCCTGCATCTGAAAAGAAGAAAGCTATGGGGCTTGGTTAGGAGTCTGAAAATCAGCACAATGTTATTTAAAAATAAGCTAAACTATAGATCAAGCAAGATCTTTGTAAACATTACATAAGGTATATAGATTATTAGTAATCTGAGTAAAGGTTAAATTAGGATTATGTAAAACTATTTACCAATTTAGGGCTAGACTAAAAGTAGAGCGCTTATTTAATGTGCACTCGTAAAGGGGCAAATTTGCCCTTTTACGGGTGCACATTAAATAACCAGCCATTACAAGTGGCTGGTTAATGCTACTGCAAGCTCGCTGTACCACTTTGCGCTAAGCAAAATTAACCAGAGGTTAATTTAAAAAATGTGCCTTAATTGCCCTCCAAAAGAAATGGACAGTTCCTTTATTAAAATAAAAAATATCAGCATCTTTATTTTTTTTTTAAAAAACTAACTGCATGAAGCAGTTACAAGGGGTTAAAATGAGGGAATGTGGGGTGTTAGAAAAAAATGTCACTGAAAAGTGCCTTTATATAGTGGTCTATTGGGACTATGTTTAAACTGTAAATATATATATATATATATATATATATATATATATGCTTATATACTCATATGTATGTATTAATATGTGCATATAACAATATAAACACATAGATATATATTTATATGTATATTTATATGAATATATATTTTAAATATGCTGCCCAACACTGCGTAACTTCCTCCCTTCACTGCGCTAGGTTCTGTGCCGTGTCTATCGTCATCAGAAAGAGGCTCCCATTGAAGCCTATGGAAGCGCGCTCTTGTGAGTGCAAAGCTTCCATGCAATGTGAAGGTGAGGTCGCGTTTGCAATGCATGCGCCGGATTTACTGAGTGAAGCGCAAATATCGTGCTTGCAAAAGAGCAATTTTGCGATCCCCTCGTAATTGTAATCCGCATCATAAAATAAAACAAAGTACAACAAAATGAGGGGGGGGGGGGCAGTTAGAAAATTCAGTTCATAGATGGGTATAACACAATTACAGATGTTTCAGATAAAATAAATTTAGCTACTACCACTCCTAGGGAGAAATTTTGGTCAATGTTTATAATTAAATTATACTCAGGTATATAGTGTGAAGAAAAAGAAAATGTACAATAATCAGCATTACCAACAGCAACTAGTATATAGATAGCGGCCAAGATAACGATGACTATGAAGGTTGTATTCAATATCTATAGCAGTGCCGCATATAACTATATACTCTTGGTTAATAATATGTGAGCAGGTCTCCATGGGACCATAAGAAATGGCTATCATATCACACTAAGAAGAAATCTATCTACAGTGATGTAAATAGACTTTAAATGTAAAGGTTATGTAGCTGAGATAAAGCCCATGGAGTCTTGAATTAATCAAATGAAAACAGAAACAAGGGATACAAAAGTTGATAGAAACATCTGGAAAAAACTTGAGATGAACAGTAGAACATCAAAATAATTGAACTAACTGACCCGAAGGAAACTCAACTACTTATCCAAATAGGTAAGGCTGCTAATAACAGTGCTGTAATTATGGGAGATTTTAACTACCCTGATATAAACTGGGCCAATAAAACTAGTAATTCAGCTAAGGGGGATAGATTTTTAAATGTTCTCAGGGATAACTTCTTGTCACAATTAATAGAGGAGCCAACTAGGAGTAAAGCTATATTGGATTTAGTGCTATCAAACAATACAGATATAATATCAAACATAGAAGTTAAAGAACATTTGGGTAACGGTGATCATAACATGGTCACATTTGAAATCTCGTTTCATATGCAGTGTCTTAAAGGTTTAACTAAGACTTTTAATTTCAAGAAAGCAAAATTCAACGATTCAAGGAAATCATTAAATAATATAAATTGGGACAATGTATTCTCTAATAAAAATACAGAGGATAAATGGATAATATTTAAAAATGTGTTAATTAAATATACATATCAACACATACCATATGGTTATATAAATCAAAATAAAAAATCAAAGCCGTTATGGCTAAATAAAAATGTGTTAAGAGAAATTAGGAAAAAACGTAGGGCATTTAAATTATTAAAAGAAAATAGTACAGACTCAACATACAATATTTATAAGGAATGTAACAAAGCATGCAAAAAAGCAATCAAATTAGCCAAAATTGAAAATGAAAAATTAATTGCCAAGGATTCTAAGACTAACCCTAAAAGGTTCTTTAAGTACATAAATAGCAAAAAAGCTAAGAAGGATAATATAGGTACATTAAAATACGTGGAGGGTAGCATGATAAATAATGACAGGGAGAAGGCTGAGGTACTAAACCAGTTTTTTTTCTTCAGTATACACAAGAGAGGAACCATTGAATGATACTTTTGAACAAAATAGAACATGCCAGTCCATACCACTAACTGGGTTATGTTTAGAGGATATCAGGAAAAAACTGGAAAATATTAAGGTAAATAAAACTCCAGGCCCAGATGGAATACACCCAATGGTGTTAAGGGAACTTAGCACTGTTATAGACAAACCTTTACTCTTAATTTTTCAAGACTCATTATCCTCAGGCATGGTACCCCAGGATTGGCGTAAAGCTGATGTGGTGCCGCTGTTCAAAAAGTGAAGCAGGGATGATCCAGGAAGCTATAGACCAGTTAGTTTGACATCAATAGTGGGGGAGATATTTGAAGGGATTATAAGGGATTATATTGATGAACATATTCGTGTAAACAAGAGTTCTAATCAGCATGGCTTTAGGAGAAATAGATCATGTCAAACTAATCTAATTAGATTCTACGAGGAAGTAAGTAAAAATATAGATAAAGGGGAATCAGTTGATGTGATATACTTAGATTTTGCAAAGGCATTTGATACAGTGCCACATGAGAGATTAATGCACAAAATTAAGGGACTGGGAATAGCTGAAAATGTTAGCTCATGGATAAATAACTGGATAAAAGATAGGGAGCAACGAGTAGTAGTAAATGGATCATACTCAGATTGGACAAAGGTAATCAGTGGCATCCTCCTGGGATCAGTACTGGGCCCTGTTCTTTTTAATATTTTTATAAATGACTTGGAGCAAGGATTAAATAGCAACATCTCTATTTTTGCAGATGATACTAAGTTACGTAAGGTCATTAGGTCAGAGCAGGACGAACTCTCATTACAAAGGGATTTGCTAAAATTAGAACTATGGGCAAGTGAATGGAAAATGAGATTTAATACTGAAAAATGCAGGGTTCTACATTTTTGAAGTAAAAATAAGCAGGCTACGTATTTTTTAAATGGGACAAGACTTAGCAAACACAGGAGGAAAGGGATTTGGGAGTAGTAATAGATAACAAGCTAAAGATGGGTGCACAATGCAGGGCAGCGGCTTCAAAGGCTAATAAGATACTAGCGTGTATTAAAAGAGGCATTGATTCAAGGGAGGAAAGCATAATTCTGTCATTATATAAAGCCCTGGTAAGACCTCACATTGAGTTTGGAGTGCAGTTCTGGGGACCGATTGCTAAAAAAGATATTGCAGAACTAGAAAAAGTTCAGAGAAGGGCCACAAAGCTAATAAGGGGATTGGAGAAATTTACCTATGAGGAGAGGCTAGCCAAACTGGGTCTGTTTTCTTTAGAAAAAAGGTGCTTGAGAGGTGACATGATTACTTTATATAAATATATTCAAGGCCCATATACAGAGATGGCAGAAGCTCTGTTTATTCCAAGAAAATTGTTTCTGACAAGAGGTCATAATTTAAGGTTGGAGGAAAGGAGATTTAATGGGGTTATTTAAGCTTAACTGGAGCTTTTTGTAAGTATTTTAGATTTGTATAGGTTGAACTCGATGGACTTCAGTCTTTTTTCAACCTTATCTACTATGTTATGTTACTATGTTATGTTTAAACCCATAAACATGGCTAGTACACCATACCAACATAAAGAGAAGTGGCAATTACATATTTCTAAACATCAAATGTAAAATTTACTGAACAAAACCATAGTCCTTGGAACATTTAACTATCAAAGCTTGACCATAAAAAGAATAAATCTAGAGTTGAAATTGTCAGCCATAGAAGAATTGTAGTGTGAATGAAGACATCAACAGCTCACGTTTATATTTCTACACGATCAGGGACAGACATGATACTTAATGAAGATGAAGTCCCAGAAATTTTAAGTATAGGCGTATGCTGAGGTAAAGGCTCAGGGGCTGACAGCTGTAAAGGTCTTAAGAGGTGGAGCTGTGGAGTAGAATCAGGTGCTAATTCCATTTCCCATTCTTTAAGCAGATCCATGACCAATTTAGGGGTAGTCACCATGTGGAATGTACCTTCATTGTTGACTAGCAATTTGGTGGGATATCCCTATTTATACTTGATATGCACATACAAAACAGGGGGTGTTACTGTTCATGAGCTAAACACCAAAGGGGATATGCAACGATTTGATTGACCCAGAGTTGCGCACAGAGAAAAGGCACACTGTTTAACTAGACTAAAGGTGAATTATTTTAAAAATTAAGCGTCTACATTTATTTTCATGAATGAAAGTGCTCCTATTTATACTTGATATGCACATACAAAACAGGGGGTGTTACTGTTCATGAGCTGAACACCAAAGGGGATAGGCAACGATTGAATTGACCTGGAGTTGCAGACAGAGAAAAGACACACTGTTTAACTAGACTAAAGGAGAATTATTTTAAAAATGAAGCGTCTACATTTATTTTCATGAATGAAAGTGCCCCTCATTTAATGATTTATTGCAAATATTGTTGATGGAATCACCAAAGTTTACCATCACTTTAACTTAATGGCTTTAGTGAGTGTGTCTTACATAAGATTCATATGCTGGGTTAAAATATCCACTATGTTAGAAGCTATATTATCTGCTGAGCTTGATTGGGGCTCTGAGGATTCAATAGACACTTTGTCACAAAAGTCTCTTTTAGAGGAGAGATATTGAGGGGGAGGTAAATTCTCCAAGGCAGGAAATTCTCTGAAGTGGTCAACAATAGGCAGTACAGATTTAGATTTCTATTTATTCGATTGAGACGTATTGGGGCTGATTTACCATTGTCTGGTGGACATGATACACTGTAGCATCTGGATGAGGACTTCACCAGCTGGATAAAGATAGAAGAGGCCGATCGGATGAAGACTTCTTGCCGCCCGGATGAAGACTTCTTGCTGGCTGGATGGATCCTTCAAGTTTTTATTTGGGGGAGTTAGTTGGTTGGCTGGTGGGTTTTACTGTTGGGGGGTGTTTGTATTTTTTTTTACAGGTAAAAGAGTTGATTTCTTTGGGGCAATGCCCCACAAAAGGCCCTTTTAAGGGCCATTGGTAGTTTATTGTAGGCAATGTTTATTTTTTATTTTTGGGGGGCTTTTTATTTTGATAAGGCTATTAGGTATAATTCATTTTTATTTTTGATAATGTGTTTTTTTTTGTAATTTAGTGTTTTTTATTTTTTGTAATTTAGCGTTTATTTTTTGTTATTTAGTCATTTTTAATAAGGTTAAATAGTAGATTTAAATAATTTGAGTAGGGTTAGGGTTTTTTAAGATGCAATTTAGTTAATTTAATTGCTAGTTTAATTTAAGTGTAGTATAATAGGGTAGTTTAGGTTAATTAATAGTTTAAAAATAGTTTCTTTTAATTCTACAGGTAAGTTTAAATTTAGTTTAAGATAGGGATGTTGTAATTTTAATTTAAAGTTAGCTTGTTAGACTTTTGGGTTAATAGCTAAATTGAGTTTATGGCGATGTGGGGGGCTGGTGGTTTAGGGGTTAATAGGTTTAGTTGGTGGTAGTGATGTGGGAGGCCAGAGGTTTAGGGGTTAATACATTTATTTAGGTGGTGGTGGGGTCCGGGAGTGGTGGGATAGGGGTTAATATGTTTATTTAGGTGGCGGCGGGGTCCGGAAGCAGCGGGATAGGGGTTAATAACTTTATTTAGGTGGCGGCGGGGTCCGGGAGCGGGAGATAGGGGTTAAACATTTTAGTATAGTGGCGGCGTTTAGTGACAGGGTATAAATAAAGTTGGTAAAAAGCTGAATAGACGCGAGATCTATGACTGCTAGTTAACAACAGTCCGATGCTCATCGTCCCGTACTTGGTGAGTGTCTTTTTGCCGGCTTTTTTTTATAAATATTAAGATCGTATTCAGGTCCGCGGCCGCGATGTTATGCGAGCGTATTGGTGCCGGCGAATGCAGCATAGTTGAGGCTTTGATAAATATCCCCCTAAGTATTAACACTTTCACATATCCCCTAGAGTGGAAGTCAAATTACTTAGGCCATCATGGCTACCAGCCTGTTTAGTCCAGCAAAATATAGGCCTCCTCCAGCACTTTTGCAATGAAACCCACTAGGGATGAGAAAATGGAAAGGGGGCTGTTGACAATGTCCATTCCAGACGAGTAAATAGTAAAGGGTGTGTTGAGAGGAAAATAATCAGACATTGTGACACTATATCTAATTTAAAGATTTGCTAAGAGAGAGTGTTAAAATGTCAAGCCTGAGGACCCTGGAAGGTGGGAAATCTGGTAGGCAGAAAGCACATAAAACAGCCTCACAGCTGTGTCTTGAAGTAGTAGATGTGAATATAACTATAATACACTCACGTGTCTCCAGACACCTCAGCTCCTGCTGGCTGACAAAAAGAAGTAACTTCTGGGATCTCCTTGTAGATCCATAGTTGGGTAGATCAGAGTCAATATGGCAGGCTGTAATATGGTAGCCGCAATTGCGGCTGTGATCCCAGTAGGCCTCAACCCCCCTCACAGTTGGTATCTCTGCAAAAGCAGCTAAAATCCATCAATGGCAGCCAAAATTGCACTGCCTGTTATCCTGTGCCGACAGCTTGACTGCACACATTACCACTTGATGTGGTGTCAGGAAAGGGGCTCCTGGAGATGGCAAGGCATGGTCGGAAGGAGCCATGACCTATGGAGGAAGAGGCCCTTACTTGAGGTAGGAGGGATTAGAGGAGGAACCGAGGGGAGGTTTTAAAAAGGGCATGCAGAGCGGGAAAACCAACAGACTGTTTTGCATTGTAAGAGAGAACATCCTCTGTTGGTTCTCCCGCCCTGTATGCCTATGGCTTCTGTGGAGGAGCTGTTGTGCAGGCTCCGTGAGGCGGCAGCTGAAAAAGGACCTACCTGGTTGGAGTCGCAGGTCCGGTCGCTTCTGGGGGCATCAGTTGCAGGTCCGGAGACCGGTGGCATCCAGCTGAGGAAGAAGTCGTCGAGGCCTTCAAGGCCCCCAGCTAGGCTGAGTCCGGAGGTGAGCTGTAGGCCGGCGGGTAGGAAGATCGGATCCAGCTTGAGCAAGAAGACAGCGGCCGCGGCGGCGGCAGAGGGGGCAGCATCCTCTTTAAGGCCCCAGACGATGACGTCATCGGCGGTGAGGAGCGGCGCGGAACCGGAGCGGCAGGTGACGGCTACGACGGCCTCACATGCGGTAGCAGGTGATATTCAGCCGGTGTACGGCCGGGATGGGCCTGGGAGCAGTGGCTTGGGAGCGGGGAGGGATGTTGTGGTTGCTGGGCCTATTGGGGTTCCGTGTACGTTTGGGGGGGTTGTTTCTGATAGTGACAGTGAGGGGGATGTTAGCTTGGTGCCAAATGTTGTTGCTGTGAGGGGGGCGGGGGGGGCCCTGTTAATCTTCCTCTGAATGTGTCGTCTGGGCCCAGTGCTCTTCCACCGGATGGGTTAGGTCAGGAAGGGGATGGTAGGAATCAAGGGTTATTAGTAGATTGTGAGTACGGCTCTGAGGAGGAGCTTGAGGATTTTGAATTAGATTCTGGGGCTGTGGGGTTGTCACTTGAAACGTCTGATGAGGAGTTTGTTCCCCCTTCCCCTGGTGTGAGTGGAAAGCCTGTTTGTCGTTTTGGTGGTTCTTCGAATGTTTCTGCGGATATGTGTTCCTCTCCTAAGCCCTCAGGTAATCGTGGGAGGGCTAGGGATGTTGGTGTGGGGGGCTCACATGTAAGTTTTTGTTTTCCAGATGGTGCTGCGGCGGCGCAACGGCCTGGCCCGCGTCCTGGCCCGTCCGCTGCGGCGAATCTCAATGACGGCCTGGAGGAGGATTTCCTTGGCCTACACGGCTCATGGACCGAATCAATTCGGATTGAGCCTGATGACGGCGAAGAGGGAGTCGACTTGCAGGTTGCTGGTAGTGAGGTGAGAGGTAGGGGCAGGGGAAAGGGGATGGAGAGGCCTAGGGTACAGAGTGGAGCCAGATCAGGTACGGTGCTCACTCGGGGGGATGGGGGAGGGTATAGACGGCCGGTTAGGTCGCAGGCCCAGGTAGGGATTTCTAGGGGTTGGAGTAGACGACGGCCGGGGGTGGAGGCCCCTTGGTCAGGGGGTGACGGAGGAGGGGCGCCGAAGAGGGGCAGGGGTGGGCCTACGGCCAGGATGGCCAGTCTACATCAGGTGAGAAGGGGGAATAGGGGTTTTCCTCCTCTGAATATGAGTTCACGTGCTGTTGTTTTGCAGGATCAGCCACGGCAGCCGGCCCCAATGACACGGACGGCGGCCATACTGCAGGAAGATAGTCTGCATGGAACGGAGCCACGCGGTGGCGGGCTCCAGATTGCTACACAAGAAGCGGCGCAAGGAGTGCAATCGGCAGAGGCTTCAACAGGTGAGACAGGTTTGGTGGGGGTGGGTGTGAATGTTGCGGTAAATGCTAGTGATTCTATGGCTGGGAGGGTGGTTTCTGGTCTGAGGGATTTACTGTTGCAATTGGAGGGGTCTGTACCTGCGAATGAGGGGTCAGTGGTTAGGACTTGGGTGCCTGGTACGAGTTTGTCGAGTGCACCGGCATTAGGGAGACTGGAGGTGGGTACGGTTGTTTCGCCGGGCGCAAACGCGGGCGCGCCTGTGGTGTCTCAGGGCGCTGGAGTGTCGGTGGCTGTGGTTGGTTTGCAGAAACAGGTTGATGGGCCTGACATGAGGGTGGCGGATACGGCAATGTCCCGTTCTTGTCTTTGCTCCATTGGCCCCCTAGGGATGCATCTGGCCGTGTAGGTAAAAGATAAGATATGTAAACGGGAGTTTATTGAGTTGTTTTCCCTTCTTCCGCTGGAGCAATCCTTTGAGATCCCTGAGGATTCAAAAAAGGATGTAGCCAAGAAGGAGGAAGATGAAAGGAAAAAACAATATAGAAAATTGCCAAAGACATTCACAAATTGGTTCCAAGCCTTTGTGATTTATGCGAGTGTTTTTTCGGGTAGGTTCCCAGAGCAAGGTGGTTCTTTGTTCTGCTACCTGGATGAGATTGCGGCCGCTCAGAGAACATACGGGGGTATGGCCTGGTGGTCCTATGACGAGAATTTCCGGCAACGGCTGTCTGTTAAACCGGAGATGAGGTGGGATGACCGGGACATGGGATTGTGGTTGAAGATAATGACACCTTTGAGAGCCTCCCAGTCCTTTCGGTCAGGAGCCGGTGGTCCACCCTCGGGTGGGTCCCCGGCGTCAGTTAGAAAAGGGTGCTGCTTTGCATTTAATGAAAAGCTGTGCAAATGGGGTTCCGCGTGTAAGTTTAAACATGAGTGTTCAGGGTGTGGGGGAGCCCATTCCTACACGAAGTGTTTCAAGAAGGGTAAATCAGGGGGAGCAGGGGATTCGGCTGACAAAGGGGGCGACCCCGGTGAAGCTAGACGCGATGGAGCCCTGGCTCGTCAGGTACGCTAGACGTCGGGGTTGCCTGGAGAGAGCGGCCTTATTGTATCATGGCTTTCAATTTGGCTTTGTTATCCCGTCGCAAGGGGGAAGTCGGGTATTTAGGGGCAATTTAAAATCGGCACGTGTGTGGCCGGGGATTGTCACTGAGAAGTTGGCGAAAGAGGTGTCGTTGGGACGCACGGCTGGGCCTTTTGGTTCCCCGCCTATTCCTGACTTGAGAATCTCTCCGCTAGGGGTGGTACCGAAGAGGGAGCCTGGGAAGTTTAGGCTTATTTACCATTTGTCTTTCCCGAAAGGGGGATCTGTAAATGATGGTATCCCTCATGAATTGTCTTCGGTTCAATATGCCTCCTTTGACCAAGCTGTGGATTTGGTGAGAGGGGCGGGGCCTTCGGCTTTGCTTGCCAAGATCGACATTGAGTCGGCTTTCAGGTTTTACCTGTGCACCCGACTTCGCACCGTTTGCTGGGTTGTTGTGTAACATAGTAACATAGTAACATAGTAGATAAGGTTGAAAAAAGACTGAAGTCCATCGAGTTCAACCTATACAAATCTAAAATACTTACAAAAAGCTCCAGTTAAGCTTAAATAACCCCATTAAAATGTGACCCATTTAATACTAGCAATCATATCCATGAATTTTGTTTATATACAGAAATTTATCCAGACTATTTTTAAATGTATCTATGGTATTGGCATTCACTACCTCCTTTGGTAATGAGTTCCACAATTTTATTGCTCTTACAGTGAAAAAACGTTTCCGTTGCAGGAGATTAAATCTCCTTTCCTCCAACCTTAAATTATGACCTCTTGTCAGAACCAATTTTCTTGGAATAAAAAGAGCTTCTGCCATCTCTGTATATGGGCCTTGAATATATTTATATAAAGTAATCATGTCACCTCTCAAGTGCCTTTTTTCTAAAGAGAACAGACCCAGTTTGGCTAGCCTCTCCTGATAGGTTAATTTCTCCAATCCCCTTATTAGCTTTGTGGCCCTTCTCTGAACTTTTTCTAGTTCTGCAATATCTTTTTTAGCAATCGGTCCCCAGAACTGCACTCCAAACTCAAGGTGAGGTCTTACCAGGCCTTTATATAATGACAGAATTATGCTTTCCTCCCTTGAATCAATGCCTCTTTTAATACATGCTAGTATCTTATTAGCCTTTGAAGCCGCTGCTCTGCATTGTGCACTCATCTTTAGCTTGTTATCTATTACTACTCCCAAATCCCTTTCCTCCTGTGTTTGGCTAAGTCTTGTCCCATTTAAAAAATACATAGCCTGCTTATTTTTACTTCCAAAATGTAGAACCTTACATTTTTCCGTATTAAATCTCATTTTCCATTCACTTGCCCATAGTTCTAATTTTAGCAAATCCCTTTGCAAAGAGAGTTCATCCTGCTCTGACCTAATGACCTTACTTAACTTAGTATCATCTGCAAAAATAGAGATGTCGCTATTTAATCCTTGCTCCAAGTCATTTATAAAAATATTAAAAAGAACAGGGCCCAGTACTGATCCCTGGGGGACGCCACTGATTACCTTTGTCCAATCTGAGTATGATCCATTTACTGCTACTCGTTGCTCCCTATCTTTTATCCAGTTATTTATCCATGAGCTAACATTTTCAGCTATTCCCAGTCCCTTAATTTTGTGCATTAATCTCTCATGTGGCACTGTATCAAATGCCTTTGCAAAATCTAAGTATATCACATCAACTGATTCCCCTTTATCTATATTTTTACTTACTTCCTCGTAGAATCTAATTAGATTAGTTTGACATGATCTATTTCTCCTAAAGCCATGCTGATTAGAACTCATAATCTTGTTTACACGAATATGCTCATCAATATAATCCCTTATAATCCCTTCAAATATCTTCCCCACTATTGATGTCAGACTAACTGGTCTATAGCTTCCTGGATCATCCCTGCTTCCCTTTTTGAAGAGTGGCACCACATCAACTTTACGCCAATCCTGGGGTACCATGCCTGAGGATAATGAGTCTTGAAAAATTAAGAGTAAAGGTTTGTCTATAACAGTGCTAAGTTCACTTAACACCCTTGGGTGTATTCCATCTGGGCCTGGAGTTTTATTTACCTTAATATTTTTTAGTTTATTCCTGATATCCTCTAAACAAAACCCAGTTAGTGGTATGGACTGGCATGTTCTATTCTGTTCCAAAGTATCATTCAATGGTTCCTCTCTTGTGTATACTGAAGAAAAAAACTGGTTTAGTACCTCAGCCTTTTCCCTGTCATTATTTATCATGCTACCCTCCACACATTTTAATGTACCTATATTATCCTTCTTAGATTTTTTGCTATTTATGTACTTAAAGAACCTTTTAGGGTTAGACTTAGAATCCTTGGCAATTAATTTTTCATTTTCAATTTTGGCTAATTTGATTGCTTTTTTGCATGCTTTGTTACATTCCTTATAAATATTGTATGCTGAGTCTGTACTATTTTCTTTTAATAATTTAAATGCCCTACGTTTTTTCCTAATTTCTTTTAACACATTTTTATTTAGCCATAACGGCTTATTTTTTTTATTTTTATTTTTATAACCATATGGTATGTATTGATATGTATATTTATTTAACAAATTTTTAAATATTATCCATTTATCCTCTGTATTTTTATTAGAAAATACATTGTCCCAATTTATATTATTTAATGATTTCCTTAAATCGTTGAATTTTGCTTTCTTGAAATTAAAAGTCTTAGTTAAGCCTTTAAAACACTGCATATGAAAAGAGATTTCAAATGTGACCATGTTATGATCACTGTTACCCAAATGTTCTTTAACTTCTATGTTTGATATTATATCTGTATTGTTTGATAGCACTAAATCCAATATAGCTTTACTCCTAGTTGGCTCCTCTATTAATTGTGACAAGAAGTTATCCCTGAGAACATTTAAAAATGTTCTCAGGGATACATACTGGGCCAATGAAACTTAGCTGAATTACTAGTTTCATTGGCCCAGTATTACGTTGACTTATGTCTGCCAATGGGCTGCTCCATATCGTGCTCCTTTTTTGAGTATTTCAGTACTTTCCTCGAGTGGGTGATATCAGAGCGGACAGGCTTGTCCTCCCTGGTACATTACCTGGACGACTTTTTGTTTGTTGGACCGGCGGGTTCCCCGGCTTGTAAGAGGCTGCAGGAGGTTTGTTGTCAGGTGGCCTTGGAATTTGGAGTACCAATTGCACAGGAAAAATCGGAAGGGCCGGTTATGGCCCTTGATTTTCTGGGTATCACGATTGACTCTGTAAGAATGGAGTGCAGACTGCCATGCGATAAGGTGGCGGATCTGTTGGAGTTAATTGACTGCTGCTTGTCGGTAAGGAAGATTACGTTACGGGAGCTTCAGTCTTTGGTAGGCAAATTCAATTCATCCCGATTGGGAGGGTGTTTTGCAGACGATTGTCGCTAGCGACGGCGGGTGTGGTCAAACCGCACCATTTTGTTCGGTTGTCTAAGGAACTGAAGGATGACTTAATAGTCTGGAGGCGTTTTTTGATGGGTTTCAACGGTTCTGCATTGTTTCAGGCACCTAGGTTGTCTAATGAAGAGTTGGGGCTAGTGACTGATTCCGCTGGTGGTTGTGGTTTTGGCGCGTATTTCTCGGGTCATTGGTGTGCGGACAGGTGGCCTGAGGATTGGTTTTCCTTGGGTCTGGTAAAAAATCTAGTGTTCTTGGAACTTTTCCCCATTGTTGTCTCCTTGTTTGTCTGGGAGGATGAGTTGTGTAATCGGTCGGTAGTGTTTTCAACTGACAATATGGGGGTGGTTTACGCTTTGAATACTTTGACTTCTTCTTCCTTGCCTGTTTTGCGCTTGTTGCGGCTGTTGGTTCTGAAATGTTTGAGAATGAACGTGTGCATTAAGGCCAAGCATATTCCGGGGGTGTATAATTCTATAGCCGACTCCCTTTCTTGTTTTCAGTTTCAACATTTTCGGGAGTTGGCCCCCCGGGCAGACATGACTGGTTGCCCGTGCCTGGTTTCCCTGTGGAGGCTTGGAGTGGAGGACTGGATAGACTGGTGAGGGCTTCCTTGGCTCCAGGTACTTGGGCTTCCTATGCTAGGGTGTGGAGGGACTGGGAGTCCAGGTTATTGGCATCTGTTGTTGTTGAAGGGGGCTTGGATCTTACGGGTTTCCTGCTGGACTGGATGAGAGAGTGGGAAGTTCAAAAACTGTCGGCTTCGGCGATGGATAAGCGGCTTGCTGCTTTGTCTTTTCGCTTTAAATTTTTGGGTGTTCAGGATGTGACTAGAGTTTTTTGGGTTCGCCAAGTACTTAAGGGTTTAAAGAGGGGTTCGGTGGGCCCCTCCCCTGATAGTAGGAGACCGATTACCTTTATGCTGTTGAAAAGGTTATATGGGATCTTGGAGGTTGTTTGTTCGTCGGTGTTCGAAATTGCGTTGTTTAGAGCGGCCTATGTTTTGGCTTTCTTCGGGGCCTTCCGCATATCCGAGTTGGTCAGCAAAAACTTAAATTCTATGGGGGGTTTAGGTTTTGCGGATGTGGTTCTTTATGACGCCAGGGTGGAGATATTTTTGATAAAGAGTAAAACAGACCAGCGCGGGAAGGGTAGGACGGTGGTCCTTTTTTCTAACGGTTTGGAGGTTTTTCCATGCCAGTGCTTGCAAGTGTACTTGGGTTGTCGGCCAGTAATTGGTGGGTCATTGTTGGTCCACCAGGATGGGAGACCTTTGTCGCAATTTCAATTTAGGGCAGTACTCAAAAAAGCTCTGGTTTGTTTGGGCCTGAATTCGGCTGATTTCGGGTCTCATTCGTTTCGTATTGGAGCGGCAACGGAGGCTTCCATGAGGGGGCTTTCGGATGCTGAAGTTAAGGGCATTGGTAGGTGGGGTTCTAAGCATTTTCGCCTGTATGTTCGCCCTGAGCAGGGCTTTTGAAGGGGTTTTTGGGTGGTGTTTTCATTTGTTTTCTGTGTTTCAGGTATAAAGTGTTTGTGGCTGGTCGGTCATTCGTTTATTTATTGGGCCCGGAGAGCGGCTGCTGTGAAAATGGACGGTTTACAGTTGGGTATTCCCAAATCCCAGTGTGAAGTGAAATGGTTCGGTGTCAGGGGGCTCAAATGGGACGGATTGTTGCCTTTGGTGTTGGATTATTGCAGGCATTTTCAGCCTCCTACTATCTTATTGATCCACGCTGGGCTAATGATCTGGGTTGTCTATCTCAGAGGGATTTGGTGAGAAAAATGAAGAGGGACATTGGGAGATTGAGGGTGTTGTTTCCCTCAATGACTTTTATTTGGTCGGACATTCTGCCACGGTTGGTGTGGAGGGCAGCTTGGGACCCTGTTCGGTTGGATAAGAGTAGGCGTAAAGTTAACAAGATCATGGGGGCCTTTGTTCGGAGGCTTGGGGGTTCAGTGGTACATCATTTAGACTTGGCTGAGGTTGGTGAGGGCGAGTTTTATATGCCGGACGGTGTTCACCTGAATGATTTTGGCCTGCAGCTATTTATTCTCAATTTCAAGGAAGCGTTGTGTGCGGTTGGTGGTTTGGCGGGACTGGGCTGAGGTGTCAGGCCAGTCGGTGGCGGGGGTGCTAGCCCTAATTTGCAGAATATTATGGCCAGTTGTCAAGTGTGGTGGTATGTTGAATTCCCATGGAGGGATTTTAAGATGGGGTTTTCTAAGGGCATGGGGTTCCTTAGAAAACTTAGATGGATTTTCATTTACGGGCCCAACCACTTGCACGGTTGGGTCCAGTTAAAGGAGCTACGGCCATAGTAAGATTGGAAGAAAACGCAGGAAGGACTAGCACCGCTGGGTGGTTTTTGTGGTGAAATGTTTACAGTTATTTGCACTTTATTGATTAAGTTATTAAAGTTTACAAAGTTATTTATTTGAATAAACGGCTGCGGCCAATTTATACCATTAACTAAGTCTGGTGCCTGTTATTTATGTTGGTTTTAAGAGTGGGTTTGGGTTGGTCTAAAGGGGCCGGAGCTTGACGACATAGAAGGTCAAGGGGCTCCTGGAGATGGCAAAGCATGGTCGGAAGGAGCCATGACCTATGGAGGAAGAGGCCCTTACTTGAGGTAGGAGGGATTAGAGGAGGAACCGAGGGGAGGTTTTAAAAAGGGCATGCAGAGCGGGAAAACCAGCAGACTGTTTTGCATTGTAAGAGAGAACATCCCCCACCCGCCCGTCCCCGTATTAATATGGAGAGGAGTGTGTTTTCTTTCTGTTTCAGGTTTTGTCGCAGTTGGAAGGCGGGGGTGCTAGCCCTAATTTGCAGAATATTATGGCCAGTTGTCAAGTGTGGTGGTATGTTGAATTCCCATGGAGGGATTTTAAGATGGGGTTTTCTAAGGGCATGGGGTTCCTTAGAAAACTTAGATGGATTTTCATTTACGGGCCCAACCACTTGCACGGTTGGGTCCAGTTAAAGGAGCTACGGCCATAGTAAGATTGGAAAAAAACGCAGGAAGGACTAGCACCGCTGGGTGGTTTTTGTGGTGAAATGTTTACAGTTATTTGCACTTTATTAATTAAGTTATTAAAGTTTACAAAGTTATTTATTTGAATAAACGGCTGCGGCCAATTTATACCATTAACTAAGTCTGGTGCCTGTTATTTATGTTGGTTTTAAGAGTGGGTTTGGGTTGGTCTAAAGGGGCCGGAGCTTGACGACATAGAAGGTCAAGGACTTTTATCTGAGTCCCATCAGCATAACTCTCAAAAGCTGCGTCCGCTCTTGTTGGTTGGTTGCTCATTTAGAAATGTATGTATTTAAGTATGTATTTATGTATGCATGTATATATTTGTTTATTTATGTATTTATTTATTAAACAGGTTTATGTACACAAAAATGAATTGTTTTGTTCATGCTTGTGACGGCTTGTCTAATATGTAAGCACTGTAAAGTTATTTCTATCAGCTAATGAGAATATAGTAATATTTTTTGTTCAAAGCTTTACATAAACCTCTATCATGCATGACATATAAAATATATTTAACATCTAATTATATTTTTAGCTATAAATTATTTAAAGCATGTATGTATGTACATAATATAAAGCTTTGCTACATAAACGGTATGTATTATTTATATACCTTCTACTGTATGCGTTTTATTTGTTTTGTGTGTAAAAGTATTTATTGTATTTATTTAAGTGTAAAAGCATTCTTAACACATATATTTAGTTTCATACACACCTTTCCTTTTTTCTTGAAACTATAGAATGCAGCAATAAAAATGTTATATTTGAATTGAATGCATCAAGTTTATTGGCACTGCTTACAAATGATAGAATTCTGGTTGGTTGTCAATGTTATTTTTTATCAGCTTTTCCTGTTGGTCTCTTACATGACTACCCATGTGGAATATTTATGTCCAATTACTTTCCTTTCAGCACACAGTCTCTGAATGAATGAGGATTAATCATGGATGATTTGAACTGTGACTTATCTTCCAGTGATGAGACTGATGATGTTCATAAGTAGACATATCAATTTATTGCACGTTCCAGAGATTAAGCACAAACATATGAAAAACATTCACAATATTCCACTGCCTAAAAATGAAACTATTCATAGATCCAGATTACATCTAAAGTACAATAAACTTTTATTAAAAACTGATGCCAATGTCTCAACATAAAATAAAGCTCAACTAAATGGATTAAAAACAATTGAGAGATATGTATAAAATCATAATGGTGAGATTTTTAACAGTATATTGTAATTAACTTTGTAAATGAAAATGATGAAGACTTTATCACAAAAGTGTAATACTTGATTTTAGTTAGACAATTATGATTTACAATAGACATATTCTGCATTATATGTATTTTTTTCCTGAGTCATATAACTGAATTTATTTGGTTTATCCTAAAGTAGCTATCTATAAAAATTATGTAATAGCAAAATGTTCTAGATAGATCACAGACTACTCACCATTCTTGTATAATGTATATGTGTTGATTAAAATCAAAGCTATCTTATATAGGATATATCCTAGTTCTTGAAAAGGGAGAGGTTTTTTTTCTTAGATACAAAAATTCTAATTTTCAAGGTGAATAATATAGAAAAGTATTTGGATAAGATATTATAAATAATTCAAATACACAAATTGTTAAAATTAA
This sequence comes from Bombina bombina, assembly GCF_027579735.1. NCBI lineage: Eukaryota > Metazoa > Chordata > Amphibia > Anura > Bombinatoridae > Bombina > Bombina bombina. The sequence continues at coordinate 184,955,939 of NC_069502.1, forward strand.
AATGGGTAACAATTTCTTAAATACTTCCACTCTATATAAACCAAGTAATGCATACAAATCATTAAAGTAAACACAATAAAAGCAATGTATACAATCATACAGAGTTCATGCTAAACAGACCAATCAATAAATAACATCCAATTTAAAGAAGGCAAATACAATCCAATTTTGGGACCAGCTGGTTGAAGGGTATTTAATTGCACAATTCAATATATTTCTGTGCATGTTCCAGCGATTCTGTCAAATTACCCCCTATCAAATTACTCCCTCTATCTGCTAACCCACCTTTGGAAAACCGCATCATGAGTCTTGAAGGAAAAGGAAACCTAATCAGTAAATATTAAATGCCCATTACGTGTATATAAATATACATAATTATAAATATACATATAAATACAAACATACTACATACATACGTACACAAACACACACATTTGTAATACTGTCTGTAACTATGTAGCTTCAAACATTTCTTACACCTACATCACACTACTTTTCTTTTTTTTAGTGCACAACTTGATATTACAAGTCCAAGGTAAATCACATTTACCAGAGAAGGGTTAGTGTGGCTGACATTGTGCTAACCTATACTTTCCATGAAGATTGTGACCAGGCTAAATAGTGCTCATAGGTTATAGGTTGCACTCGAAAGCCAAAACTGTGCTAGAATATATAAAGCGACTTGAGAGCTTAAGTGTTAAAAAAGACACAAAACATATACAAAATATATTAAAGTAAACAATTACACTCAAATATATATACTCATTTTAATAAAAAATATAATTTAACATTGATAAAAACGTTTCAAAAGGGTTAAAGAGTATGGTATATCCCTGTATATAAACAGTGTTTTACTGGAAAGGGATACTATATATATATATATATATATATATATATATATATATATATATTTATGCAGTGTATATTCTATATATATATATATATATATATATATATATATATATATATATATATGTATGTGTGTATGTGTATTTATGCATGACTATATATGTCGATATATGTGTATACATGTGCATTTATGTTTTATATGTGTAAATATGTATGTGCACACATACATATATATATACACATATGAACATGTGTCTAACAAGCCGGTCATGCAATCTCCTCGATGCAAACTATACTGATTGATCACATACCAAAGGCTAGATGTGGTGGTGGTGATAGAGCTAAAGTACTCTTAAGATTGAAGTCAAGATGGATACATACATTGGATTCTCTCCTTAGCTTATAAAACTTCTACCATGTCCTTGAGGCACGTTGTTTTTAACATTTATGATGTTTGCTACATTCTGTGTTTCACCCTATAACAAATGTCATTTAATATTAACACCTGTTTGTGCTAACATCACTGTTGCTATGATGATTTCGTTAATATGGATAATGACTAATTATTGGGTTTAGGGGTTCTCAGGATATTGCGTGGCAACATTAATTTTTATTGTTTATTATATTATAGGTTAGTTGAATGTTGGGATCCGCAAACTTATTTTTATAACAAATACGGCATCGCTAATGAGAAGTTTGTTATGAGGTTGCTATGGTTACAGCACCCGGTGATGATGTCATCAAGTGTAGAAATCGTCCAGTATTGGAATCCACACCAACATGTTTGGAGCTTTGCACTATATGCACTGACAGGTTGTGGTTTATCGTTTACATGACGATGGTCACTTGGCGATGACGTTTATGCATCTGTATGCCTAACTTTGACTAAAATTTGCGGGTCTAAGATTCGTCACAGGTAACACTTGGGGTATTTATATGGATCCATGTAGGGTGTATTGTATGTATTTTCTATGCCTCCATGTGAACAAGGCTTCCAATAGGGACCAAAACGTTTTTGGAAGCCACTACAGGGATTCACACCGCATCCAGGTTTTCAGAGGAAATTTTATATATATATATATATATATATATATATATATATACACAAAAGGGTGTAGGTGTCCCTGCACTAACATGCAAAAAATAAGATCTCCTATCTATGCTGAGCTGAACAATAGCTAATGTAATAGACAGGAAAAGATTCATATACAATGTGCTATTTTAATGAACATAAAAAAAATACTTAAATAATGCATTATTCTCAAAGGATGCAAATACAAAAAAACATTAATTACGTGGCGTCCCCAGTTGTGAAATATTAGAGGATGTCAGTCCATGACTTTGACTTGAGCCAGACCCTTTAAACAAAATATTATTATTTTGTGTGCAATAATTGTGCTCAGTGCAATTCGATACAGTCAGGTAATTCTGTTACTCACCTCAAATCTGGAAAACATTTACCAATTAAAGGTCACTTCACTTGAGAATCAAAATATGTTTATGTAATCAAATGTCCATGTGGTCTAGCCTACGTCGGCGAAACAACCAAATGCATAAAATATAGGATAAGACAACATAAAACAGCGATAGGTAAACTAGATCCGTCCGCTCCAGTTGCCCATCATTTCATACTGTTTGGGCATAATAAGAGTCAATTTAAATTTCAGGTTGTTGATGGAGTAGGGCCCTTGAGAAGAGGGGGTAACAGGCAGAAACTGCTATTTGAGAAAGAAGCACTATGGATCCAAAAAATGGATTCAATGATCCCCTATTGTCTTAATAGGGAGATCACATGGGGTACTTTCATTTAAAGACTGTGGTTCATTTAATATACTGTATATACTTTTCCCTTTTGTAATTATAGATATTATTGGAGATTAGCTGTTAGGTATTAGATTTTAAAAGTCAGATTAGTGTAGTTTCTTAGACATAATGACATAGGTTTTTTTACTTCTTGGAGTCTAGGACTGTACACTTAGGAGAGTTGAATTCTATGTATATATATTTTTGATGTTTGAATTTTTGTTTTTTATCACATTTTTGTTTTTTATTTTTCATATTATCGTTAGTTTTGGTTACTTGAACACAAATCCCGCTTGTATGTCTGCATATGATGTACTTTAGTTCCAGTTATTGGCTTTTGCTTTTGTTCTTATTTATTGATACAATAAATTGAGGATACATTGTAATCATAGATCTGGTTGTATCATTTTAAGAAATTACCTATTGATCTCAATGTGAGTGCCTACCACTAGATGGCACTCCGACACTCGTATGTTTTGCCTTAAATAGAAGCGTGGATTCCTGGTCTGACAGGCCAAGTTGAAGGGCGGAGCCCGAAACGCGCTTTGCCTGTGAGTGGTGACTTGGATACGAAATATTGCATTATACTGTTTACGGATACCTTGTGTTGTCTGGATGGCATAACGGATTGGTGAGAAGGATCGTCTATACTTCTATCCCCTGAAGATTGGGTGAGATCGCTCATAGAGCACTGTTCGTTCTTTTATTACTTGGAGCCGCTGCATTTTAACTGGCGGATTGTTGTCCTTAAGTGCCGGTATTTGCTTACACACACCATCCATTATTATTATGCTGTGGACACTGGTATTTATACTGACATTACGCTCTTAACAAGTTATATCCCCTTGCATGAACTGCTTCGTTTAAAATGCTCTAAAGTTTTGCATTCTTTGAACCGCTTGCATACAACCCTGCTACCTCTTACATTTGAAATGCACATGTTGTCTAAAACTGGATATTACGTTTAAAGGGTCTGGCTCAAGTCAAAGTCACAGGCTGACGTCCTCTAATATTTTACAACTGGGCACACCCAGTAATTTATGTTTTTTGGGTTTTTTTTGTATTTGCATCCTTTGAGAATAATGCATTATTTATGTATTTTTTCTGTTCATTAAATTAGCACATTGGATATGCATCTTTTCCTATTTATTACATTAGCTATTGTTCAGCTCAGCATAGATAGGAGATCTTCATTTTTGCATGTTAGTGAATAATAAATTTGACATTTCACTTTTTTCATTTTCAGTGCTCATCAAGATATTTGTATACATATATATATATATATATATATATATATATATATATATATATATATATATACACATACATATATACACATATGAACATGTGTCTATATATATATATATATATATATATTTATATAGACATAAATATATATATATATATATATATATATACTGTATATGTACTGTGTATATATATATATATATATATATATACACACACGTTTAAGCCCTCTCCAGTCAAATACCTTTAAACATGCAATATCATATTTATTAATTTAATATGTTTTAATGTGTTTTGAATAGAAATACTTAAAATTCCTATTTTATTCACTTTTACATAGATATTTCTATATGTATTTGTATATAATAAAATATCTATCTATTATCTAGCTATCATCTATCTATCTATCATGTACAGGGTTACATAATAAGTGTGTAATTAAGCAATATTGGTGCTGGACTAACAATATATATATACAAAATTAGAAGGCAGGCACTCTCACATTTCAGTCAACAACCAGGGTGTCCAGCTTAATCAAATACATCCAAAAACAAATCCCACGGTAGTTGTAAATGGGAAGCGGCACTCACTGGATTTTGAAACAAAGCTAAACAACTTTTTATTTTACAAAGACACTACTGTGATGTTTCAGGGTCAGAAGCCCCTTCATCAGTCAGTGCAAAGTTAATCAAAAACATGCTATAAATAACATGAACAATCAAATATGCAAATGGTAATCAAATAACAAACAAGTAATAATTAAACATACCTCTCTGAACGTTAGTAAACCGTAGCGGTTTGAATCCCAAAGCACTTCCGGTGTACTGTCCCATGTGATGTTACCTTAATATCACCATGGTGATATAAATGTAGAAAGTTGCAATAGCGTGCATAAAAGTAAAGAGACTTAAAAATGTCAATAACTAATGTGATAATACAATGTGATTCTATAATACTAGTAGCCTAAACATAAAATTAAACTAAAATTAAAAGTGTCAAAAACGCCAAAATGTGTAGTTTACATCTTACTAGTCGTAGCGGATCTGTCTACAGAGAATTAAACTGGCAGACTATCGCAGAGTTACATTGCAGGGCATCCTCCATTTGCAAAACAAGGCCTTATAAATTTAACATATCTGGGATATGAATAGAGTACAAATAGATCTGTATATGGGAAAACTTAAAAATAATCCCACAACCTATAAGTATTGAGCCGAGACTCTGAGATTAAACACTTTCGGCTAGATTACGAGTTTTGCAGTAAGCAGAAAAAGCAGCGTTAACAGGTCCTAATGCGCTTTTTCCCTACCGCTGGTATTACGAGTCTTGCAGGTTTAGGGGCACCGCACACTTTTTTGGCCTTATCGCAAACCGACTTACGAAAACTTCGTAAAGTCTTTTTTCTATGGGACTTCCATAGTGCCGGTATTATGAGTCTGTCCTGGGAGGCCAAAAAGTAAGCGGTACACCCTCTACCTCCAAGATTCCTAATGCATTTTAAAGTCAGTAGTTTTAAACTACAACGCTGTCGCATAAAACTCATAACTAAAGTGCTAAAAAGTACACTAACACCCATAAACTACCTATTAACCCCTAAACCAAGACCCTCGCAAACACTAAAATAAAATTATTAACCCCCAATATGCCGCTCCGGACATCGCTGCCATTATAATAAACATATGAACCCCTAAACCGCCACACTCCCGCCTCGCAAACACTAGTTAAATATTATTAACCCCTAATCTGCCACCCCTAACATCACCGCCACCTACATTATACTTATTAACCCCTAATATTTTGCTCCGGACATCGCCGCAACCTACATTATATTTATTAACCCCTAATCTGCCATCCCCAACATCGCCGCCACTATATTAAATTTATTAACCCCTAAACCTAAGTCTAACAGTAACCCTAACAACCCCTAACTTAAATATAATTTAAATAAATCTAAATAAAATTACTATCATTAACTAAATTATTGCAATTTAAAACTAAATACTTACCTATAAAATAAACCCTAAGCTAGCTACAATATAACTAATGGTTACATTGTAGCTAGTTTAGGGTTTATTTTTATTTTACAGGCAAGTTTGTATGTATTTTAACTAGGTAGAATAGTTATTAAATAGTTATTAACTATTTACTAACTACCTAGCTAAAATAAATACAAATTTACCTGTAAAATAAAACCTAACCTAAGTTACAATAACACCTAACACTACACTACAGTTAAATAAATTACCTACATTATATACAATTAAATAAATTACCTACATTAAATACAATTAAATAAATTAAATTAGCTAAAAACACTAAATTACAGAAAATAAAAAACAAATTACAAGATATTTACACTAATTACACCTAATCTAAGAACCCTATCAAAATAAAAAGCCCCCCCCCAAAATAAAAAAAAACCCTAGCCTAAACTAAACTACCAATAGCCCTTAAAAGGGCCTTTTGCGGAGCATTGCCCCAGAGAAATCAGCTCTTTTTCATATAAAAAAAATACAAACACCCCCCCAACAGTAAAACCCACCACCCCCACAACCAACCCCCCAAATAAAACCCTATCTAAAAAAGCCTAAGCTCCCCATTGCCCTGAAAAGGGCATTTGGATGGGCATTACCCTTAAAAGGGCAATTAGCTCTATTGCAGGCCCAAAGCCCTAACCTAAAAAATAAACACACCTAATACACCCTTAAAAAATCCTAACACTAACCCCCAAAGATTCACTTACCGGGAGAAGTCTTCATCCAAGCGGCAAGATGTCATCAACGAATCTGGCAGAAGTGGTCCTCCAGACGGGCAGAAGTGGTCCTCCAGACAGGCAGAAGTCTTCATCCAGATGGCATCTTCTATCTTCTTCCTTCCGGTGTGGTGCAGGTCCATCTTCAAGACATCCGACGCGGAGCATTCTCTTCAAATGACGGCTTCTTTGTAATGAATATCTCTTTAAGTGACGTCATCCAAGATGGCGTCCCTTATATTCCGATTGGCTGATAGAATTCTATCAGCCAATCAGAATCACTTAAAGAGATATTCATTACGAAGAAGCTGTCATTTGAAGAGGATGCTCCACGTCAGATGTCTTGAAGATGGACCCGCTCCACGCCGGAAGGATGAAGATAGAAGATGCCGTCTGGATGAAGACTTCTGCCCGTCTGGAGGACTACTCAAAAAATAATTTTTTTATGTGAAATGAATTTTTGATATCTCTAAAATAACATGTAATATAATATAAAGTTGATCAAAATGTTTTTGTAAGAGTTGTGGATAATACCTCTGTTTAATATATATGTACATGGGTTTTATATGTTTTTTTAATATGTTCTGTATACACATTTATTCACTTCCTGTGATAACTCTGTGATGCTTTGAACTTTTGCATCCACAAGATGGCACTGTTGTGCAATTAGTTTAGCACAGGATGATGAATAACAGGTGAGGGTATATAAAGACATTTACCTGTGTATGTCCAATTATACATGAATAAGAGCCTGTTGAGGCTTGAAACATTGTATGTTTGTTGCTGAGGACCCTATGTGGAAATAAAGGTTCTTTTAAATAAATTTGGAGGCTGGAATACACTTTGTTCTTGGATTGTTTGGGACCTGGCAAGTCCTTTATTCCGTGCCCCATTGAAGAAGAAAAATAAAGGTGTGCTGTTTTCCCAACTCCTTGGTGAATATCTTGTCACAGGTTGATCAGAATTGCCTTTATCCAAAGCAGCTCTTATGGCAGAGTGATGGTTAGCCATCCTTATCCTCATAGTGTCACTCATTTTACCCACATAATAAAGTCCACATGCGCAAATGATAATATAGATTAAATGTGTGGTGGTACAGGTAACGTAATGTTTAATCACAAATTGTTTGTTTGTATGTGGGTGGTGGAACGTTTTTCCAGGGATTAAGCTGTTGCAGGTGGTACAGCTCACGCATCGATAACAACCTCGTTTTCTTACAGGTAACCATGTTCTTTGCATTCCCTTGTCATCCATATCAGGTCTCATCAGTTGGTCCTTCACGTTGACACCCCTACAAAAGCTCACAAGTGGTGGGTCATAGTCCCCAAATGGTAAATTTGGATCTAATTTAACAATGTCCCAATGTTTGCGTAGGATTGAATTAAACAGTTTCTTGTCTGGATTACATGTAGTAGTGGAAGTAAGATGCTTTTTTCTATCTTGGCTGGTTTAGATTCAGCCTCTAATGCTTTCATTTTAGAGTTCATCAGAAGTCTTGCACCATAGCCCCTCTGTTTAAACCTCTGTTCCATTTCATTAATTTGAATTTGTTTGATGTCATCCAACGTGTTATTTCTGATTACACTATCAAATTGTGCTTTTGGGATAGCACATAGAAGAGTTGGCGGATGGCAGCTCCTGTCATGGAGGATTGAATTCCTATCTGTGGGTTTTCTGTACAGAGTGGTACCCAATTTATAATCAGATTTGAAGATCCTAATATCCAGGAAGTCAATCTGTTCTTTGTCAAAATGAAAGGTAAATTTCAGGGGGCTTGGTAGAGAATTTAGTTTGCCAAACCAATTTAACAGTAATGTTTCATCTCCACGCCATATTAAAAAGGACATCATCGATATAGCGAAAATAAGCTAATATTTCTGGTGTGTCTAGGAGATTGTTGTTTTTCTCAAACTGTGCCACAAAAAGGTTTGCATAGCATGGTGCTATGTTAGAGCCTATGGCAGTCCCTGCTATTTGTAAATAGTAACTATTCTAAAATTTAAAATAATTTAGGTTCAAACATAGGTGTAACAGTTCGCTTATTACATCTGATGGCGGCCCAGTGTATGGATACTTTGATAATTGGGCCTGTACAGCAGCAAGTCCCTCCTGATGTGGAATACAGGTGTAAAGATTTTTCACGTCTATATGACAAGAATGTCTTGTGCAGTGATGTCTTGTAAGGTGTATGTGTATATATATATATATATATATATATATATGTTATGGGTAAAGTAATAAATCCGGGTAACCCTTAGATTACCTGAGTAAAATGGACATTAACCAATCGGCTGTGGGTAGAGCCTGATGGTACTGTAATTCCCCCATCTACAATATTTCTTTTACCTCCACCAGGGGGGTTCAAGGAAGGCGCCCCACCGGTACTCTGACATCCACTCCAAGTAAATCTTCGGGAATGAGGTTTACACACACATATACATATCGCTCGGGGGTATAAAACAAAACAAGAGAGATACTGGAGTCCCCCAATGATGGAGGACTCAAGTCCACCCTATCCAATGCCTGATTATATCATTAGAATTAAAATAACCACAGGTACAACTGGTCAGTATATAGATACATTTATTAGGATATTTATTAAAGGGGCAGTCTACACCAGACTTTTTATTGTTTTAAAAAATAGATAATCCCTATATTACCCATTCCCTAGTTTTGCATAACCAACACAGTTATATAAATATACTTTTTATCTCTGTGATTATCTTGTATTTAAGCCTCTGCAAACTGCCTCCTTATTTCAGTTCTTCTGACAGACATGCATTTTAGCCAATCAGTGCTGGCTCCCTGGAACTTCCCGTGCATGAGCACAGTTTTAACTATATGACAAACACGAACTAACACCCTGTAGTGGTGAAAAACTTTCAAAATGCCCTGAGAGAAGAGGCGGCCTTCAAGGATTTAGAAATTAGCATATGAACATCCTAGGTTTAGCTTTCAACTAAGAATACCAAGAGAACAAAGCAAAATTGGTGATACAAGTAAATTGGAAAATTGTTTAAAATTGCATGCCCTATTTGAATCATGAAAGTTTATTTTGGACTAGATTGTCCCTTTAACAAAATATATTCATAAACAAAGTAGCATAAAACCTGGAACCAGTTCCTAAATCAAGCAGTATAGTTAGCTAGAACACAATCAGTGATGATGTCATCAATAATAACTCAAGAACCAAAGCTAAAAAAGGAAATTATAAATTGAATAAAGTACCAGTCCATCTTAGGACAATATCACAAATCCCTTAGATCAGCCAATAATCAGGAAGTGGCCAATATGAATTTGGTTTCTCTGTCCAGGTGATCTGATACGGCCTCTATAATATTCAGGTCTGGACTCTGTGGAGGCCAGTCCATGACTGTCAGTATTTTATCAGCTGTTTTTTATCTCCAAATATGATTTCACTGCATTAGCAGTGTGCTTGGGATTGTTATTATGCTGAAAAATAAAACCATTCTAAATCAGGCGCTTTCCAGAAGGAATGACATGATGAATTAAAACTGTCTGTACTTTTCAGCATTCATAATCCCATCAATTCGGACAATATCGACAACACCACTGGCAGAAATGCAGCCCCAAACCAGGAAATTTTTCACTGAAGGCCGCAAGCTTTCATTCTTCCATCTCTCCAACTCTTCTTCTCACATTTTGTCGAGGATTGGACCCAAAAATTTCAAACTTGGATTTATCACTGCATAATAACTCTTTTCCACTGATCTTCATTCCAATCTTTGTGAGCTTTAGCACATCTTAGCCTTTTTACCCTGTTCCACTTCCGAAAAAGTGGTTACTTGGTTGCTACCCTTCCACAAAGACCATTCCTGATCAAGCTTCTTCGGACTGTAGAAGGGTTAACTTGGCATCCTGATGAAGCTTTTTAATATATTCTAGCTTTTTGGCATTAGGCACTACCTGTCTGGGGCTACATAGGCTTACCTTAGGGGGGTCCTTTTTTTTGAGAGTGGGTTACTTGCCCTATTTTGCCCTTAGATTTATCTGGGGGTTTACTTACACTATCCTGATGAAGCTGCCAGATGCTGGATGTCTTCCGATCTCTCAAATAAGAAACTCTGAGAAACTTCTCATCAGATTTTGAAAATGTAATTGGCCTTTTCGTCCTTTCTTGTCCTTGACCTCTCCTGATTCTTCAAATTTCTTTATAACAGCTTGAATACCACAAGTATCCAGTTTGTTTGCTGATTTCCCTTTGAGAGTGCCCTTGCTGATTCAAAAGTATGATTTTATGTCTAACAAATTCTGTGATCTTTGTTATTTGAATGGAATGATGTGATTGAAAGTTGGTCTTATTAGCAAGCTTCCAATTAATTAAATTCATACCACATGTGTATGTAATGCTGAAGCATGTCTTGCACAAACCTGGTGTAATAGACCTTTTTCACAGCAGTCATTTTGACATGAAATAGGACAAATACAGGTTATAGCAATGACATTAATTAGGGTTCCACTCCATTTAGGTTTACGACAGCCAGGTTCCTGCTATTGCTCAAGTGTAAAGGGAGGTCACACTAAATACTTGTCACTTTAGCCTATATAAGTTGTTTTATCTTATTCTTTTTCTGATTTTTAATACTGTATACAAATATCCTGTATTTTCTGGTTATATTCGAATAAAGAGACTGAGAAATAATATTATATAGTAATTTTACCATTGCTAAAACAACAAATCTAATGGTGGCCTAAGACTTTTGCACAGTACTGTTGTATATATATATATATATATATATATATATATATATATATATATATATGAAAAGAAAGATATTGTGATGAAAGCGCATCTGAACAAATCTTATAAATCCCCTAGTTTATATCAGGTGACGCTACAGAATCCAATTGGTATTATGGATGTTATTTGTCAGAAGATGTGGAAATATCTAGATATGTGTAACCAGAGGTATGAGTGGGATGGCTGATAGAGGATAAATATTAATAGGCCATATATATTAAATTAAATAGTAACACATAGAATCATCAAATAAAAAATAGAATCATCAAAATAAAAAACACTATAAAAAGGAAAATGCAGAATATCAATATATGACAATCAGAAATGAAAAATAATTATAAATGAATTATTTGCTCCAAATAAAAATCTTAACAGATGCTAAGAATGATAAATAATCACATTTGAAAATGGTTAAAACAGAAGTGATACTTCATTATAGGAATCATCAATACTGGATAAATAATGAGAGCAAAATATATAGTCCGCAAAGATGATATCACTTTTAAGATCCCCAGGAGTTCACACGGTATGTAAATTTAAAGTCTGGTAGTTTCCTGGTAGTTTCTTTTTACTACTACACATATCTAGATATTTCCAAATCTTCTGACAAATAACATCCATAATACCAATTGGATTCTGAAGCGTCACCTGATATAAGCTAGGTGATTTATAAGATTTGTTCAGATGCGCTTTCATCACAATATCTTTCTTTTCATTCTTTTGTAATTTGGAAGTCTAATAGGGATATTACTTCCTCTTTGTGATACAGCTGCTCTGATCATTTCTTTAGCTACATTGTATCAGAAATGCTTGTCAATACAGACATTGGTAGCCTATGATTTGCTTTTTGGATTAAAATCCATAACATTATTTAGTTTTTAAGGCTAAACCAAAGCGCAGTCCCTGGGTGTATTGTTAATTTTTGGACATTACACTCTGTACTCTCTTTTTTATCTCATATATATATATATATATATATATATATATATATATATATAGGTAGCAGGTGTCCCAGCACTCCAACTTTGGCACTATGTCAACCACCTGGGTGCAATCCTCAAAGTTCATATATAATAAAGAATGGGCATGAAGGGCACTTTCAGGGTATTTTAAAGAACCACATAAAGCACATGAGAGCCTTCTTCAAGACAAAATTAATCTATAGGAGAAAAGAAAACATATATAGATATACATACAAAATGTACAAACAGCAGTGAAAACAAAACAAAAACAAAAACACCCAACACCATTGTTAAATTAGATTGGATTTAAAAATATATAAAAGGATAAAGTGAAACTCTGGACTTAGCGAAAAGAAGCTGTGCAACATCATAAATAAAATTTCACATATCAATCGGCAATAAAGTTAATGGGCCTGATTTACAGGGATAGAACAGAAAATCTATAATGATAACTACACTGTTATAAACAGTATTATATATATGTATGTACTTATGATGCAAACTCATACATTTAAATGTCTATACCAATTTGCCTGTGCATACACTAAACTTAAATGATGTATACACTGTAGAGTGTGAAACCGGTAAGCAGTGCAAAGATCACAAAAATACACACATCAAAACCCCCTATGTGATCGCAACACCCTCCTCCAAAGCAATAGCTTCCATTCATTACAGCTAAAGAAAGGCATCATTAAGTCCCAATTTTTGAGGGTAATTCAGAACAACTCAGATTTATCAAAAAGAGACATTCAACTTAATGAAATGAAGAACAAGTTTCTCGAAAGAGGATATAGTCAAAAATTGGTGACCAACATATTGAATGGGGTATCACATCTTGAACAAACCACTCTGACCCAGAGGAAACCTAGAGGTGAAGCTGAAAGTGGAAATACTGATCTAACCATCAACTATATAACCAATTTTAACCCTGCCACCCAACAGATTGGTGATATAGTTAGAAAGAACTGGCACCTTATAAAGGGAGACCTGACGTTACCTTTTAAAGATATAACTCCACCCAAAGTGGTACACAGGAGAGGATGCAGCCTTAAAACACTACTTATGAAGACCGACCCTTGGCAACGCACCAAGACATGGCTGACCAACACTAAAATGGGCTGTTTTAAGTGTGGCAGCTGTGTCACCTGTAATTCTCTATTGACGGGCCCCAAGTTCCATCACCCACATTCCACCAAAATGTATCTCATAAGGCACAGATTAACATGTACTTCCCAGTTTGTTGTATACTTTCTCACTTGCCCATGTGGTAGATACTATGTTGTAAAAACTAGCACGACCTTCCGAGAAAGATTGGCGAACCATAAGAGTACCATCAGGGCTGCTTTAAGAGATGGACAATCTGATCAACCTGTGGCCCGTCACTTCCTTGAGTTCAATCACCCCATATCGACGTTAAGAGCAATGCTCATAGACATTGTGGTCCCACCAAAGAGAGGAGGGGATAGACACAAAGAGTTGTTACGCTGTGAAGGCAGATGGATCTACAGACTCAATACTCTTAGTCCTCAAGGGCTGAATGTCCATCTAGATTATTCATTATATTACTGAAAGCCTTGTGTTTATATGTTGTTCTATTAATTATATTATTGAATGCCTAGAGTCTATATGTTCTATATAACATGGACAATAGTCCACCATTTGTATGTTCACATGCTTAAAATGTGGCCAACATCACACATTCACCTTATAATTGGATAACTATCTCTCTACGTGCACCTATACTCCTTAAGTTCTAGGGCTGTGTAGATGTATGTGGATAACATGAGCAGCATACACTATGTTTTATACTTAGCTACTGAGATAGACCATAAGCCTTATAACTACCATTGGTAATATTTTATGTTTAAGTATTTACCGGCATTCACCCTCGACTAGTGCAGTGGGTTTTGTACTGATACTTGATGCAGCAGATTCTTACATATATGAAACAATTATTTCACATTTTGTACCAAATACGTATATAGAGCTACTGGAGTATAGCGGCACTGTGCATATTGTGCAGTTCGGGTTGTTTTAGTGCTTTTACATATAACTCTTTAGTCGCATTTTTTCCTCTTTTTTTTATTTTGTGGTGTAGAGTCACACAGTGTCTCCTTTATGAGCTAGCTCTACTTGTGTTTAGTGCCCACGTTTTGTCACTACACCTTCTATACCTGTAGGATGGATATTGCACCCTTGGTGATGTAAGAAAATACAGAAGCTCCACCATTGGGATACATCCCACTTAATAGTTATTATATGCACTAACGTTGTAACATCGGTGATTTGCATCCAGGCTCTGACACATATCAATCTGGTTATTTGCTTCTTTATTAGTATGTGTACGTATTATCCATCTTATTTCCCTTTAACAATAGGGGTTAGTCGTTTTTACATAATTCGTGTATTTGTGGAATATGGATTTATTTGGCTCTATACAATTGGCTATTGTTGTCAGTGTAATGTTTTGATTTTGGTTTCCTTTTTGTTTTTGTTCATTTGTTTCTCGATATTTTAGTTTTGGAAGGATAATGGTTAAAACTTCTATCCAGTGCAGTGTTACTACATATGGGCTTCCACAGAAAATATACAATTGAGCACGGATTTGTGTTTTTCCACACTGTACCATACAGTTATACTAGTGCAAGGAACATTTTACCCTGCACCTGTTAGACTGGACATATTACGGGTTTTACGGCTTTCTTCTAACAGCTGATGTAGTTACGTATCCACACACCCACTTTGTGGACCAATAGCATAGACTCCCTCTCCTTTATTAGGCACACAGGTGTACTAATGATCATAGTACGTTTCCTGTTTGGGAGTACGGCTGTGAGCCGAAGTAAGGTAGGTTATCCTGTTAGCGCTCTTTTATAACCTGTTTGTAGTTACTCCGCACATTTATCTCTCTTTGCCGCAATGGTAAGTTTTTACATGTGCACTGGTTGTAGTGCCTCGTAGTCATCCGGATTAGTCAATTATGGCGACATGCTTTTACCATTTGGATTTATGTTTCACATATCGCTTGTTATAGATTCTGTCGGATGGATTGAGCTTAAGCGGAGGCTACGGGAAGTACAGTATGGGCATGGTTATTTTGTTTTGCTTTGACTTGAGATATGATAATATTCCAAGATGCCTTTAACACACTAACCGTTTATTATGTGATTTATAAATAAGTCATGTAACAGGTTGTCATGTTTATGTCATATTGCATTGGGGTCTAACATTATTTTTATGTTATACAAGCAAGGCTACACGTACAATCTGCATGGTAATTATAAATTAGTGTTTGTGACTGGTTCAGTCATACACTATGGGATTATGGATAGCAGTGAATGTAAGCATGAGTTTATGAGACTAAACTGTAGCATATTGTTTGCATATAAATATAATCTGTCACACTACCTATTATAACCAAACATTGCCGTTTTGTTTATTTAATTCCGGCACGAACAAACTGATTAGTCCCTAAGTACAAACAGACTAGATGTGTACTGGAGGTTACTTTGACATAGAGGGTTTTGATGTGTGTATTTTTGTGATCTTTGCACTGCTTACCGGTTTCACACTCTACAGTGTATACATCATTTAAGTTTAGTGTATGCACAGGCAAATTGGTATAGACATTTAAATGTATGAGTTTGCATCATAAGTACATACATCTATATAATACTGTTTATAACAGTGTAGTTATCATTATAGATTTTATGTTCTATACCTGTAAATCAGGCCCATTAACTTTATTGCCTATTGATATGTGAAATTTTATTTATGATGTTGCACAGCTTCTTTTCGCTAAGTCCAGAGTTTCACTTTATCCTTTTATATATTTTTAAATCCAATCTAATGTAACAATGGTGTTGGGTGTTTTTGTTTTCGTTTTGTTTTCACTGCTGTTTGTAAATTTTGTATGTATATCTATATATGTTTTCTTTTCTCCTATAGATTAATTTTGTCTTGAAGAAGGCTCTCATGTGAGCCGAAACGTCGACTTTGTCTTTGATGATTAATTGAGACCCTGAATAAAATGATTTATGTGGTTCTTTAAAATAATGGAAATAGTGGCAACGGTGTTAGTTTAAGCAAATATCAACCCCTTCATAATATAGTATGCTGAAATAATAGTAGATATATAATCTATTCAGTATTCATTATATACCAGTTAGTATCACTGGTGAAGTGTAGGAAAAGGGGGGTGGGTTAATTGTCTGATAGATATATAGGTACAAAAAAGAGAGAGAAGTTTGACAGTACCCAGCACTCACAAAACACTATATAGTAACAGTATGCATTGAAAACCGGATTGTGTCCAGAACTGGTTATTAAAACGTAACTTTTACTAATGATAGAATAAAATAAAAAAGGTTGGTAAATAGTACCAAATGTATAACATAAATATGTGAGACATACATTTAAAACTTAGATTAAGAAACAGATCAGGACTGTGTGTGTGAGACTTCAAAAACAGAATTACTTCCCTGGGTAATAGTTCAAATACACCGTAACCCTCAGGGCTCAGAGAATACACGGATTGCTCTAAAGCTAATCTAAAAAGGGGATTGACCCCAACAACATTACCTAATCTGAGCAATACTGGTACCTAGAGCAGGAGAGGAAACGGTTTATAAATGACTGATTAAGGAAGGCAATTGCCACATCAATATAAGCTTAGAAAAGTCCCAGGTAAACACAAATTAAACACAAATTAGCAAGTCCTGATGTACATTTCGCCGCTAGCACGGCTTTCTCAGAGGCTCTTTAAAATACCCTGAGAGTGTCCTTCATGCCTATTCTTTATTTTATTATTATTATTATTATTAATATTATCGGTTATTTGTAGAGCGCCAACAGATTCCGCAGCGCTAGTTTATATATATATATATATATATATATATATATATATATATAGTATATATATAAAAAATAACTGTTTAAAATTACATAGGAATGCAAAATATTCCTAAGGCACCTATGGCTTTAGTGCAGTTGTTCTAGCGCAGTGACGGGTTAGGGCGTGAGCCATGATTAATAAGGCTTTTTGTAGCGCACCCCATAGAAACCTATAAGAAGGAGTTAGCGTGATATCCAAAGTCCGGAAGTTAGCGAACTTGAGACTTTCAGTCACATTATAACTTTTTTTTTTTTTTTTTTAAATGATTTTTATTGAGGGTTTATCAAAATGACAACATAAAACCATGACATATACATATTACAAAACATAGCAGTGATTGTCTTAACAACAATATGACAGGAAAAGAAAACATAACATGAATGTCAAAATATATCTGAAACCCTCCTTTTATGTTTTTTATAGGGTACTGTGAGTAGCTATTATTCCAGGCCATAGTGGTAAAAGACGCTCTAAAAGAGCACTGTAGCTACTAGATAGACCCAATTTATTATGAATTAATTTGTCATATAATTGAATATTTCTCATTGTTAAGGGTAGGGTCATAATATCAAGAGCAAAATAAAGAGCAAGGGGGAAATTAGGGAAATGTCAGCGGGTATGCACCGCTTATACAAATAATTTTTCTATGTAATCATATTATTACGTACTTAAGTTATTTGAGGAAAATGATAGGGATAGCAATGTAACTAGCTATGGTCAACAACAACGGGGGGGGGGGGGCGGAAGACCATAGAGATGTTAATTGACTATGTCAATTATTTATTATAATATAAAACGTGGCGTGCAAGACTAAGCTATACGGTAGTTAAGTGTAAGTCGTAATGTGCATCAAGAAAGAGCAGGTATAGCTCCAGCCTGGTTAGGATAAGGCCTATATTACATTATTAGAGCATTAATGCAGTATCTCCCCTCAGGGATAATGTCACCACTGGACAGAGACGGTTGAGGGATGGTGGATATGACCCGCTCACAGATACAGAGCGGGAAAGGAGGAGGGGAGATACAGTCGGTAGAGTGATGTCATGGGAACTAGTGGCTCTGTAAAACAGAAACCTGGGAATAGTATAGTAGTTAAAAAGTAAAAATATATAGGAGATAATAAACCTGTAAGTATGGGCCGTACTATACGGTATTAGAGATACATGTTGGGTACAATTGTATATTAATCTTTTAACATCTGGGGTATACTATATATCTAGCAAAGATAAGTATAATGAATTCATACTAGATAATAGGAATATGCAGAGCAAACCCCTTTCCATCATAGTAGCATAGGGTCTAGGAGGTGTAGGTATATAGTTGTAGTACAATAGGAGAATGTCTCTAGAAGTACAACTTAAATTGTGGTACGGAGGCACATTTCAAAGCCTATAAGCAGCTATAGTAGTCTATGAAATACCTATAACGATAGCAGATAATAGCACACATTGGGATCTTAGCGGTAAGATTTCAAGGGAGGTAGGGCATTAAAGATGTATAGGCATAAGTAAGATGCAATATAACATGCTCTATAATCATACGTTTATGGAGCTTCTAGGACCATTTTAAACATACTAACCAGTACATTATATCACAGGCCCTGTTAGTATTATTTTACCTTTAATGTATGTTCTGGCTTAGAAAGGCTGGCTAGTAAAGTACAAAATCAGCGCCCCAATAACTACACACAGATAACATAGAACTATAGCAGATTGTCAGTTTAAAATGGATATATGCAAAAACTTATTTAGTAAGTTGATGGTACTATTGTAAGAAGGCGTAGAGTGAGATGCGAACCCACATATAGTGTGAGTACAAGGCAATAAAACTAACCCTAGTAAAGAATACCTGCGCCTTACAGATTATATTAATGAGGGTTGAATCGCTGCCGTAGGCACCTTTCCAGAGCTGTATTGTATACAGTTATTGATAGATTATGTATATCTGTTTTAGGATTGGCTTTGTGTCTAAGGATGTTATTATGAGATACTATATATTCAGTATTATTCATAAAGTGTAGAAAGCTGAGATAGACGCAGTATTTAAAAGCTGGACAACTAACACAATAGAAATGAGTCAATGTGCTTCAATGAGGTTATCTAACAGCTCATAGTCAGTGCGTGCAAATTTTCTCATACCTAGTCTGAAGATTTATAGGCATAGTATATATACAGAGAGATACCCCTATAATAAAAGCATGCTGAGTAGAACATTACAAACGCACACTTTGATATGGCAGGTAAACCTAGATGGACAAGATATTAGACTTTCAATCTATTCCTATAGTCACATTCAAGACAAGCAATATTAACATCGATATCTGGATCTCTATGTTATAACTGCTATCCTACATAATAGCTGCAGACCATTACCCTATGCATATCAAACTTCACATTGGTCATTTTAATCCTGTCGCAATTAAAATTATTCCGATAAGCTGTAGAATGACTAAAAGTTCAAGGTGTATATTAGTAATAAAATATATAGTGCCAGGTATAACAAATTGGGCACTCTCCTCAAACCTGCCAGCCTTCATTAGAATGCCCAGACATTGAATACCCAGCAATGGGTTCAGGCTGTAAAACCAAAGTTATCAGCCTATGCCAGTTTTCATAAGAATCACTTTCAAACCCGATGATACTGCGAGGCATAACTTGGGCCCAGACCATTGTCGGATCTCCAGTCTCTGCAGGAACAGTTCCGACATTTCTACAATTTTCGGCATAGAAGACTCTTCATAATAGCCGGTGAGCTCCCGCTGAGCTAGGATCAATCGATACCGGCTGAGAGCTGTATGAGCCAAGTGCGCCCGTCCCAGGAGAGAGTGATGCCGCCTTTGCCGCAGTAGCGCTGTGTTTAGTCTCATAGTAGCTGATCTATGCGGCATGGCTGGGGGATCAAGAGAGGTGTCGACCATCTCAGCAGCAGGTAACCTCCAGCCATAGTCAGGTCTGCGTGACTGTGCTCTTCCTCTCGCCTCATCCCAACCTCCTTGGGCTACTACTAGCCAGACGAGTCGTCCTCTGCTCTGTGTTAGTGCACCCGACTGACAGCTACCGGGAGGACTCAATTTCACAGGTAAATCAGTGTACTGCGACTCCCAAGACTGAGCAGGACAGGAGTTTAGAATAGGTGACACGGCCAGAAAGCAGTCCATTGCATGAGGCAACAGCTCCTCCGAGGAGCCCACGTAACCAATCGGACCAATATTTGCCAAACAGAGCTCCGGGTCTGGAGGAGAGCAAGCTGATGAAGCAAACTCTGAGCGCAGAGAGGCTAGCAAGTCCTCCATTTTGCTGCAGTATGCTGCTTCGAATTTTTCCAGCACCCTTTTAATATCACTGTAAGATTCGTCCATTGTTAGCTGCGGTCTCCTTAGTAATGTGGTCAGGTAGTTGACCCGGTTTCTCCGGGAGGAGTAAAATGTTCTTTAATCCAGTTCCAGTGGTTAGTAGTTATGTATCGTCCGTACAGATATACTTATGATAGTATATGTAGGCCTCTCACCGGCTGGCAAGACTGTTTCTTGAAATTAAATTTACAGAGCAAATCTTTTATTACTCTTAGTGACCCAATAAATAGCTTAGGATCTTTGTGTGCTAGAGGTGCAATTTATAGTAGAAATCTTTGAAATAACACCTGTTAATAGAGTTTAGCCGAGGGAGCTCTCATGATACACGTCTGTTAGCTTCGGCAGTTGGCTCCGCCCCCCACATTATAACTTTTTACTTTAAACTTGTAATACACCCACTAATCCTGCTGTTCTCATTTTTTACTTTGAGCGCAGTTAGTGCTCAAGCGGAAAAGAAAAATAGTGTGCAACTTTTAATCTGGCACCATATTGTGTTGTAGCAGAAATTACTGTATTGCCTTTTCTGTTGTACCACGTGAAAGCCATCATCCAATCAGAGACTTACATGTGTATAATCTGTGAAGCCTTCAACATGCTCCATAGATGCTGGTGTCACAAAAAGTGTGCACTTTAAAATACTCTACACAATTAGATAATAGAAATAAACAATATTTTTATTTATTTCATGAGCTAGCTGAATCCCAAAAGTTTGATTTTGACTTTATTGTTCATTTAAACTATAGCTGCAAAATGTGGAACGTCCCTCCTCCCTAATTGCCAACCACCTGTGTATTGATGACCAAACTAATTAAATGTATAGAAAACATGCTCCATACTCATATGAACCTTTATAAATAATTTTATTAGTGCTTTAGGGACTATCTTCCCATTTTTATAGCATAAGAGAGCAATAAGACAAGTAAACATAAAGATATGTATCTCACCAGCTGCATTTGGGGCC